>NC_092422.1:68569898-68869898 GCF_036169615.1 Heliangelus exortis
GGTGAGACAGGTGTCTTCTGCTGATTAGGACGACCATTAACTCTTTAATGGGAAATCTTTTTGACAATAATAATCATCATTACTCAGGAAAAAGTACAACCCCTAAGTTCTGTCTAGTTTGAAAAGTTTTACTTATGAAAAGGTGAAAAGCTACTTTTATTATTACTTTTATATAGCTCTTGCCTACAGCACAGAGCTATATGCAAAAGCATAACAGGAAGTATGGATCAGCCACATAAAATTTGTATTAAAAAATAAATCAGGATCACATAGATGCTTGTGCCAGAAGGATTTTATTTCATATTTGAATAATGCTTCATTTTTATACAACTATAAAATTGGTCTTGATAAAACACCGATGAATTTGAATTTGGTCTTGATAAATATGCTGCTCTTGTTACTTTAACAGTAAAGACCACTCATGAATGATATTCAATTTAAAGGCAAGGAAATAGTAGAAATTAGCAAACTGAAGCTAAATTTAAAAACCAGACAAAAACAAAACCAGCCACAAAATAAATAAACAAACAAAACCCAAAACAACAACAACCAACCAAACAAACCAAACCTCCACAAAACCGGTGTTGTAGCTGATTAATTAAGAAGCTTTAGAACATGACCAAGCTGGAAAGCTCTGATGAAATGACTCTCTCATAATTCTGTCCCTTCCTGGATGTAGACACAAAGTAATTTATACATTGCAATTGCAGATCCTGATGAGGTCTCAACTCCTTCAGTGTAAATACATTACTTTGCTTCCACTGCAAATTAGTGTCTTTTTGTTCTCTTTGCTATTTATTCTCTTAGAGTTAAGAAAGCATCAAATCTATCTGAGCAGTTTCCAACATGAATCCCAGTGCTGAGGAATGATTTATACCAGAACCTCATGTATCAGCAGTGCTGTATTTTTCCTCTAGAATTTTGTCGTATCCTGTTTTGCATATCTTGAGTATAAATGTATTTTCCACAGGGTCAGGATATGCTTTGCTTTGATCCCCATCTGAAAAACACTCACAAGCCAAATGAAGAAAAACAGACTGAAATTTCTTTCCCCACAGTTTGATAAATTATTCTAATATACAAAAATTATCTGGAAGAGGTAGAGATGGTTCCAAATTGGAGCACTACCACCTCTCTGTATTGAGAAAAAGCTGGATTTGAGTTTTACAAGTGTGCTCCTATTTCTGCTTAAAAACATTATTTGAAAATTCCTGTTTGCATATAATAATTAGATGCATATAATGCATTATTGCATATAATAATTAGATGGAATTGCTCCTTTCGAAGGGGTTGTTCACAACATGTCTGACTCACAAAAAAAATATTTCTCACTGATTATTAATTTTCCAGTACCTCTTCTCACCCATAGGATGGACTATCTTCCTGAAAAAAATTAATTTAATTTCTTTATCTCAGTACCTCAGGCACTTGTGGCAAATTGCAGACTGTACAGAGCTAGGTCTTCTGGGTCCCAGGTTACCTGAGGTTCCAAAACACTTCTGTGAATCAGGGCACAAATACTATTACGTCTCTCTCCTCCTGTTCTGCCCACTTGTCCAGAAGAGGCAGTGGATCAGAGATGCCTGGAAATGGAGAAAAATGGAATTTGACACATTTGTGAGATGTGATTTTTTTTTTTCTCATCTGTATCAACTGTTCACAACCAAAGTGCTACTATCACAATAACCTGCTGTGAATATTTCCTTTGCATGCTTTCATAACACACTACGTAAGCTCCATATCAGTTCTCAGTGTCATACTTTCAGTTTGAGATCCTCCTGTGGAGGTTCAGCTGCCAGTATTAAATGAACTCTGTCAGTCCTGGCCTGGAACTGAACTTTTCTCTTCCCTAAGTATAAATGGTTTATAATATCTTCTCCTGGATTATCCAGTGTAGATCCACCAAAGGATTTTTCCTTTCTTTCAATGAAAATCTGCACCTCTGTAGTATTGGTTTTTCATCAGCTAATGGGAGATGAGAGAATAATGAGAGATGGGGGAAGAATGAAGAATGAGTTGGTTTTCATTGCTCCACATCTTCAGCAAAGGAAGGCAACATTTATTTTTAATGGGTCCCAGACAGTATTATTTGACCATATAAGGTTTTGGGGAATCAAGCCATGAGTCAACCAGCAGTAACCACGTCAACATTGAAAAACAGTGCCTGAAAGTCTCCAGACAGTGTGGTTACTTTGACAAAGATTTAAGTCATAACATAGCATGTATTGGGCCACAGCTCAGCTGACTTTGAAGATTTCTGGGTGAAGACTTCTGGAAAATAGCTTTAAAAAAATATAAGAAACTAAATATCAACTTTATCTAACCACTTCACATAAAGCCTGAAGAAGGGCAAAATTATTACAGTGTATTTCAGTTCAGTTTTCCATAAATAAGTAGGTAAATAAAATTAGGTGATATTATAATGTGTGTGGAAAATAACATTTTTTTCTTGTTTTACTCTCAAAAAACAATTTCATAAAAACAAAATGTTCTAATCCCTGATTTTTCTGTGAAATATTCAATATTTTTTCATTAAAACATAATTTAATCTGCAATATACATCTGTCCTGGTTTGGGCCAGGATAAAGGTGATTTTCCCGAGTCTCTTGTAGATGGTTGAACTTGCTGGGGTTGACAGCAAGTTTCTCGAATGGAGTATTCCATCCCATGTGCGTCATCCTCGGTATGGAGTTGGGGGATCACGAGGACCGAGCCACACCCTCACCAGCTGATCGGCCTCACCTGAGATCATCAGCAGAAGTGCTGGGTACCACCCCCCTTAACAGCTAATTGGTCTCACCTGTGGCACTATAAAAGACCAGCAGAAGCTTCCTGGCTGGCTGCTTGTGGCCCTGCTTGCTGCCCTGCCTGGTTGCCTCCTTGCTGCCCTGCCTGCTGCCCGGTTGCCTGCCTGCCTGCCTTCACCCGGCATCTTGGAAGGATCCCATCCAGTCCGTTTGCCCGCCTGCTGCCCTGCCTGCTGCCCAGTTGCTTGCCTGCCTGCCTTCACCCGGCTTGCGTGAGAACTGTTGGGGGAAAAGGGGGAAGGACTCTGATATTAATTTTCCTGTATATTTGTGTATATATATATATATATATAGTATTTTTCTTTTTTTTCCCTATTTACCATTATTGTTTTCATTAAAGTTGATTGGTTTAGCCTCCAACCCATAAGTCTCTCTCCCTTATTCTCTCTCCTTTCTTATCAAGGAGGAGAGAGAGATTAATAGAGAGCATCTGTCACCCGGTTTAATCGCCGGGCCAGTGTCAAACCTTGACAACATCACTCCCAAAAGTTGCTATTAGTCTTAGTTTCAGCAAAGGAGACATATTCAGTGACCACAAACAGTGCTGTTTGACCTTGAATGTTGTTATTCTATGAGTCCTCAGAAGTTACCATGTGTTTTTGCTCTTTAGCAGATGAACATTTCACAGTATAAAAAATTTGCCATAGGATCTAACCCAACATGTTCCATTAATGGAAAACTTTTCCTTGAAAGTATTTTCTCCTTTTTTGAAATCTCTTGTAACATCATGAAGACAAAAGGATAAAAATACAAGACAAATACAAATTAATGTTATAATTCAGTATTATCTTTGATTATATTGTAATGTAAAACTTTGTCATAGCATTATTTCATATAGAATATTCTCAGATAGAGTAGCTATTCAATTAGACATAATGTATCTGCATATATTTTATAATTCTAACATATTACTCAAATAATTTAATCTTGCAGAATGGTAAATATAACATTAATTAACTTGTTTAAAAAGTAGATCAAGATTTGATATTTCTGAAGTGAGG
The DNA here is from genome assembly GCF_036169615.1 of Heliangelus exortis. Lineage (NCBI taxonomy): Eukaryota > Metazoa > Chordata > Aves > Apodiformes > Trochilidae > Heliangelus > Heliangelus exortis. The sequence goes on from NC_092422.1 coordinate 68,573,707, forward strand.
CAGGTAATTCATTCACTACTTACACAAACTGGAATTATATTTAAAAAGTAAGTATGAAATAACAGGGAAAAAAATTAAGCAGAAACCAGGCCTTCAGCTATACTACTCAGCCATGCTAATTAAGATAAAGTCCTCAGCAATCCTATGTGATATCCATGATCCCCTCAGTACAGTGGAAAATAGAATACCTGTGTGGCTAATTGGGGTGTGGTGGAGTGATGAAAAGGCCATTTTGCTGTTTGGCAGTGAGATGCTAGAAAAGAATTAGCTGCACATGAATAGTAAATACAAAGTGAACCCACAGTTTTCATCCATGAAAAAGTTACTAGACACAGATGACTTCAGTGGCTTTTGACAAAGTTGAAAGCTTATTTTGCTTGCTGTGATTAATGATTGGCCTTTTTGCTACATTTTTTTTTTTTAAATTTTAATCAAAACATCTACTTTTTCTCCTTTTGTCCCTACTCACACATTCTCACATTTTTTCTTACATTGTTTTTGCAGTTTGCTACATTATGGCACTTCATGTTTAGGACTATCTTTTATATGATGTGTATCACCACTTTCACAGGCTAAATAAAACCCAAGCACTGCATTGATCAGGTTTCATTGATCAGGTCTCAGAGGAAGGGAAGGTGCTTTATAAAAATTTGTTACAAATTCAGCTCAGGCAGTGTTAAGAGAAAATTTAGTACTAATTATTTACAGGCTGAAGCCATTGAACACCATGTGAATATACTAGTATTGGTTCAGTCTGGTACATAGGCCAGTCTGGGTTTTGTCATATCCAAAGACAAAGATATAGCAGGCACCAATCTCAAAAGCTTAACTTAGTGCTAAAGCCAAAAATTTTAATAGCTCTTCAGAACAAATATTATTGTTGACCTGTAACCTTCTTGAGGAGCCTGGTCATTTCTGAGTCTGCAAATGTAGAAGAGCTTGGTGAAAATGAAACACCTCATGAGGTCTGGGCACTGATGAGCTTCTGTCCTTGTGAAAGGTGCCTGGAAGATATGACATCTTTTTAGAAATACAGAAAGTAAAGGGTAGATCCTGACTGAGAAATGGCATTTACTTGCCTGCAGTCTGGATACCAAGATTGCCTCAGAAACCAAATGGTGCAGCTGTAATCAAAAGCTGTGCAGCTCTTATCAATAGCTGTGTGGAGAAAAGATCCTGCGAGCATCTGACAAATCTACTTTGTCAAGACCCAAGTTTTGGGTTCTCTGTAGCTTTTGTTGATTTAATAAAAGCCAAGTGGGCAAGCTTCACCATCAGAGCTGTGCGAGTCCTCGTGATGCTTCTGTGATCCCTGTGGGCAATGATGCCAGAATAAAGTTTAGGAGAACCTTATTCTGTGTTTTTGTAAGGATGATGTGCATATCCCATTTCCAATGTATTATACAGAAAATCATCTGGTAGCCATGTAACTGATATTTGCACTCACTTTCAAGCTGCAGATGAGCTGATTAAGCTCTACAGACTCCTATTTCAGTGGCTTAGGCATGCCAAAAGGAAAAAATAAATTTCTGTACAAAACCACCCAGGCTGGTGATGAGCCACACTGAAGTGGATGTATTTGCCAGTTTTCTGATAGGCATTGGACTACATTTTCGTTTGAAGAAAAGCAATAAAATGTATAAGTCAGAATCTGGAATGGAGAGATGAGTGGAAATGACCTCCAAGTCAGCTTTGAAGAAATTGCAGATGGAGAAGTCACCTCTGAGGGGAAGCAGCAAAACGCGTGCGGGATTAACATGATCTCATTATCCCCCACGTTAAAGTTTTTACACCGGCATTGAAGACTGGAACATTATAAAATTGAACATCATTTCACAGACTTTTGCCCACAAGGTTGCAACCACTCTTCAGCAGATTGCAAGACAGTCCTATGCTCAGCCTGTGGATGATAGGCCCTTGGAGCTTCAATAAAAAATGGTCCAGAAGGATGAATCCAGAATCCACAAACAGCATATCCTGTGTGGCATAACTTGAGTATACACAGGTACCAGACTTGATCCAGCTATCCTGATGCACCATTGTCCTCTTTGATAATAAAAATAACAAATACTAAATATTGAGGATCAATTCTAATGAAGAAAATCACTCAGTTCACAAATATAAATATTATTATTGTCACCAACTTAAACAATGATAATTTGATGAACTATTTGAATTTGGTTCAATTGTCACTAATCTTATTTAATGAGAAAGACCAGATTTTTTCAGAGATAAATTACAGGAAACAGAACTCTATTTATTATGCAACCTTTTCCATGAAGTTCTATTAAATTGCAGTGGTTTTATTGCAGTATCCAAGGGAACAAGGTCACTTCCCTTCAGTTGGTTTTGCTGATTTTTTTTCTCCAATCCGTTTTTCCTTTATTCAGTTGAAATAAAGATGGTAACTTTAAACTTAGTTGTATTTTCTGACAAAAGACATATTGTGATTAAATGTAATTAAATTTTGTAATATCACAACTATTAAACAAATACGTGCACATGCTTTCAAGTGCTGTAGGTCCAACACAATATATATTTTTTCTTCTCTAAGGCACATTTGGTGCCCAAGTTACAAACTTTTCTCAGCCATCCTCTGAAGAAGAATCTCTTTGCAGTTTGCATGTTACTGTGGAAAAGAGACACAGCAGTAACAGAACAGCTTAATTATTTAATCATTTCAAGGCTTTTTCTATCACAGTGTTATAATAATAAAGTTGCAGAAGTAAGTAAACTCACTCAAGTGGATGAATATTTTCCATTTCAGTCTCTGGTGTAATACCACAAACACACAACACATTTTCCAAGTCCTCCTTTCCCCCACGAAAAGAAAAAGAATGCCACTTATTTTTCTAGTGTAGTTGAGTGAAAAAATATAATAATAAAAAAGAGTAAACTATATGACACTTGTTAACATTTAACACATGGTTAGCACTTGAATTCACTGGTGGACAATAACTATCCAGTAATATTGGGAGCTGATGATCCCATAGAATAGATTATAAAATTCTGGTTTTATTGGCCAGTGTTGTGGTCCTGATGTGAAATGGCAGCCGTGATTGATTAAAGGGTGACATAGTGCCATTTGCCATATCTGCAGAGGCAAAATATGATCCATGATGTTAAAACAGATTTTGGCTTCATGACCTGCAGTATTTCACAAAGCCTGATCATGCCACTGATTCTTCTTTATGCCTATGCAGGAATTTATATGAGACTCGTGAAGTCCTTGAGCAAATAGTATTTTCTTGTCATCACAGGGCACATTAGGGCATAATTAGTTTGCATCCTATTTTCACTCTTCATTCACAGCTCCTGCTAAATTTTATACAATTTTACTTGAACTCCTTTTCCCTAAGCTATTCCAGAAGTCCACAATGTCTTTTATTAAAAAAGAAAAAACTAAAATACTCATAAACTAAACCGATTTTCATTTTTTCAATAGTAGAATGTCTTGGATGTGTTCCTACTAATAAACATCCATATAAATAGCAGAACCTTTTTTTGACAGAGCATCATTAATAATTGCACTGATCCCCCTGTGTGGGTTCAACAATTCATTAATAAAAGTCAAGTTCCAGACTATGCATATATGGATAAATATATATGCATAAAATACAGCTGTGTAATATGTATAAATCCTACATGTATGATCTGCCACTTCTTCAGTCTTACGTTTTCATGTATGATTCCAAAATTATTACTACTTTCATCTCTTTGAAGATACTGTGTGAACTATATTGGTTTCATCCAGTGAGCAATAGAAAAATCTGAGGGGTTTTGTCTACACCTCCTCCAGCAAGATATAGCAAGTAGCAGTCTGACAACTGTTTCCAAGTGAATTGCTTTTTATTAGCCTAGTAAAATACCCCACTGGTTTTCTGGTGTTTGTTTTGACTCATTTGGTATTTTATAAAGGAAATCACCAGAATAGTATATTGGAACTGAACAAATATTTCCTGCTTTTAAAAAGTAAGTAGCCTAACTTCGTTTGCACAGAGGCAAAACCCTTCGCATATGATAAAAACTGAGGTACATGTTAATTAAGTGCAAAGATATCTCACAGAATGAAATGTGATAATTTGCATAGCATCATTAAGTATCTTAGTAGACCAAATACTGTCCTTTTAGCTTGGTCGACACTTTACACTGATTGTGTAATACTGAAATTATTCTTAGTTCAGACAAACATGTGGTGCTGACTCAGTAGTTCTACTCTTCCTCTTAAGTTCCAGCTCGATTGAGGTGCTTGCCAGCCAAACACTGAAGGTTATTTATGTAAAAGGCTAATACATCATTTGAGATCCTAAAAGAAGGCAAGTTTGAGCAAGGCTTCAAGTAAAGAGTTTTTTATGATGGGACCAGACTTCTTGATCTCGACTCGGACTCCTGCTCTGGATCCAACCATCTCAGTTTATTCACTTCCTGCTTGTGGAAGTGTTTAGGGTTATGTATAACCTATTAACTTCCTTCACAACAGAAAACTGTGTTATTACAAACAGAAATTGGCTTAAATTTCTGGGGGGGCTTGTCTACTGAACTCCCCAAACACTTGTAAGTTTATTTTTCTTACTGTTGCTCTCTCCAGTCTCAAGACACCAACACAGCCACAGTGGATTTGATCAAAGTTCCATCTTGTACTATATGACATTTCCAACAGGGATAAGTGCTAAATGTTTCAAGAAGAAGGAACAAGAACACTGTGGTACTCACTATGTGATTGTTATCTTACCAGATTGCATTACCTTTTTCTCTGGGCTTTAGGCACAACTAAACATGTCTAATCATCATTTGTAGATTACTCTGAACACCACAGCAGCACATTCACAAATGTTTTTCCACTCCCACAGCTCCCAAATTTAAGTTTTGACAAGCAGTTGCTTTTCTCATCCCTTTCATGGAGATGTCTATTTCTCACCACTGATTGCAGAAGGAACTGAGGCATCTGGCTTAGAAAATATAATTCACTTTTTCAGCTACTGAAGAAAGATGAGATGGATGCCACTCAGGATTTCTACAAAGATTTTTTGGTTTTGTGCTTTGAACTGTCACATTCCACTCACCTCTTTACTCTGTTTTCCTGCTTCTGCTTCTCTTGCTGCCTTTTGTGAACTTAAGTGGTTACATTTCCTAATGCTCTTGCAGCTTTTTCCAAATTCCAGAGGTCATTTGAGTCTGCATGTTTCCATCTCTTGTGCACTTTGCTTTTGTGACTTCTTGCTGTTTGAGCTGAGTATTTCTATTTTACGGAATCTGTTTTCCAGATGCTTATCCCACCACCCAGTGTGCCTGGTGTACCAACACCTTGCTTTCTTTTTTGTACTTTCAGCCCCACTTAAGTAACTTCTGCAAATTTATGCAAACTGACATAAACTTTGCATGTGTTTAAGTCTGCATCTCCCAGAAATCCTACCTGTGCTTTTGGATCTTTAATTCCAGTTACAGTCTGAGCTGTGATAATTCAGTCTGGCAAAGTGCCACATTTAACATGGTTCTCATTAATTTAGAGTCAGACAGAAATTCCTCGGAGAACTCTCCCTGCTTCTTCAGTTTCAAATGAAATCTGACCTTCAAGTCATAGCTTCAATTTCATAACTTCATGTCCAGCAAGATAGAAGGATTTGTAGAGGTTTGCTTTGGGTTCTAGTTCGGTTTAATATTTCTTTGGGAACCTAAATGATGGACGATTTGAAGAGACAGTAGGATGACAAAATAATCAGAAGACAGGATTAGAAATTGATTTTGGCAGGCTGGTGAAATAGTATTTAAAAGTAGGAAACAATAAGAATAAATACGAGATTTTACACTCATGAAGGAATACTTAACAGAATTAACACCTCTGTAAAACAAGCTGTCATCTGGTTTTTGTGAAGGAATTTTGACATGTGTGGAGCTAACATGAGTCAACCTTATCATGCTGATGTAGTAGAGTCACAGAGCATTTTGAGATACACAAGCAAAAGTAATTCTTCAGTCAGTTCAGTATAGCTACAGCCTTATCTTGAGCAATGTGTCTTGAGGAAGAAAAATGAGACTGATCTGAGAGTTATTAAATCTGAATTATATCTAAAAGATAGAATATAGGCTTGTTTTGACTAGAGAAAAGACATCTGAGGAAGGATATCATAATAGTCCTGAAAACAGTACAAACTGTTTCACATTACTCTGTAAAGAAGCAAGAAAAAAAAAAACATTTTCTGGGTTCATGCACAAGAGCAAGATGACATGGATTTCAGCTACAAAGAGATTCAGGTTAGCCGCTAGGAAGAAATTCCTAGAAATAAGGAAAGATAAAAATAATAAAATGTATGAGGAGGTTATATTGTTCCAAGTACTTGATGTCTTTACAAGCAAATTAGACAAGCATATGTACAGATTCTCCTGGGGGACAAAAGGGAAAAATTAGAATTGCTACACAACCTCTGCAAACCTTGTCCAACACTATTTTTCTGTAAAGCTGGGATAATAACAAAGATCAAACAGTCAATTTTTGTGTCTCTTTCATGTCCTTAAATCTAAGTGTTCATGTGCATGGTTTAGTTCTTTCTGTGATCTTCTTCCTCTGCAGTGATGCTTGAGAGCTTCAGTTCTCTATGTGCCTTCTTGGAAGAGAGAGCCACTGCCTTTCTGGCCCAGCCAGATCAGGCTGCCGTCCTTTTTCCTAGATACTTTAGCCTTAAGGGCTTATCCAGTCCTACCAGTCTGACACTGGTTTTTAGGTGGCTTCTCAGAATATTAGAGCTTGAAAATTCATAAGGGGTAAGAATCACAGTAGCAGCTCCTCAAAATAACAGTGGCCAGAGACCTACCTATACCTCTTGAGTAACACTGCAGAAGGTAGGACTGAAATCATATCCTTCTCCAATGTTTGAATATATGACTCAGCATTGGGAGAGGCTTTTCTTCCCTATCAGGATTTAGATTACTCAAAAATGCATTCTTTTCTAAGGTACAGATGCTAAAGCAATATGAAGTCGTACTCTATGTCCTTTAGAGGAGCTCCTTGGTGACAGCACTTATCTATAAGGTGATGAGCCAAGAGTCCGCTCCTTACCTAAAGAAGTGACAAATTCACATTTTTCTACTTCTAGAAAAGAAGTCCTAACCACTGGGATCTAAGTCTTGGGGTCAGAAGATGGAAAAAAATGTTTGTTTTATTCAATGTCTGTTCCATGTAAAAATGTGTGAATGATTCTGGGAACAGAAACACAATCCAGGCATGGTCTGAAAACAGAAGAGAACAGGAAAAGTGTTGGGGTCAGGGAGCAGGCATCAAGGCTTCACTTTCTTTGCTGTGTGCTTGAACTGACAGGAACTACACAGAGGGTCAGGGGTGACATTGCCACACTTCCTGATCCCAGTATGGAGGAGAGGAAAAGTGAGCACCTGGGCACTCAGACCTGAAAACTTGAGTAGTTACAACAGCAGAAATACAGCTACAAAGGAATTTTTAGAGCAAAGAGGAAGATGCTTAATGATTTCAGGTGACTTTTGTTCTAAGTAGTTGTGCATCACGTTTTTCTTGCATTATCACCTCAGGATTAACTGCCTCAAATATAATTAGCTAAAACATAGTCCTTGTAAGAATTTGAATCCCCAGATGAAGGCATAATCCCATTACATCTTGAGTTACAATTTTCATTTGTTATCATCAAATCAGAGAGGCTACTACAACTGCAGTGAAAAAAATTTTTCTTAGTTATGCTACTGACCGGGCATTTGGACTTCTGTTTGTTTCTTCATTTGTAAAACTGGAGTAATGATCCTTTTCCTAAAGAAAGATTGAAGGCATGAGGACTCTACATTATTGTTGTTATAACACCAATTACAAAAGTCAAATAGTAAATTAGTAGAAAGGAGGTTGCATTGATTTGGAAGAGTTCATCCTGTCATGGTTTCAGCCCAGCAAAAAACTAAGTACCACATAGCCATCTGCTCTCTCCTCACCCCTGGTAGGATGGGTGGAGAAAATATGAAGAGCTCATGGGCCCAGACAAGGACAGGGAGGGTTCACTCACCAAATAAGGATCACAGGCAAAACAGACTCAACTTGGGGAAAAAAAAAAACAAAAATGTTTTTTACCAATCAGACCAGAGCGTGACAAAGACACTTTGCCCCATCCCTCCCTTCTTCCCAGGCCCAAATTACTTTGCTTCCAATTTCTCTACTTCCTCCCCCTCAGTGGGGCAGGAGGGTGGGGAATGGGCTTTGCTGTCAGTTCATCACACATATCTCTGCTGCTCCTTCTTCCTCAGGAGGAGGACTTCTCACACCTGCCCCCTGCTCCAGCTTGGGGTCCCTGCCATGAGAGAGAGCCATTCACAAGCCCCTCTGACAGGAGTCACTCCCACAGATGCAGACTCAGGAACCGCTCCCTCACCACTCAGGCACAGACTGATCCACAGTGTCATGGATGCTTTGGAAACCACCACCTCCCCTGACACAGCCTCCTCTGTTGTTGCAGATCCACATCTGCCCCTCCATGATCTTCCAAAGTCTGCAGGGGACAGCCTGTCAACTTCACAATGGGTTGTAGGGGAACCTCTTCTCCTGCACCTCCTCCAGCTCCTTCTTCACTGACCTTGGCATCTCTGTGTACAATTCTCTCATGTCCCACTCCTCTCCATTTTAGGCCTCTTTGCAGTTATTTCTCCCCTTCTCTACTATGGGAACTGCAGAAGCACATCCATTGTCACTGATGTGCTCTGCCTCAGCCAAAAGCAGGTCCATCTTGGACCCAGGGAATCTTCCAGAAGCTTCTCACAGGAGCCACCCCTGTGGCTACTCCCTCTGCTGCCAAGGCTCCTCCGCAGAGACCCAACACACACCTATAAAGACATTTCCATATCAAATGGAGTAAGAGCAGTAGCTCATTCCTCTAAAGTGCAGCCTGAAAGCAGGAGGCCGTACAGTTTTCCTTTGCTTTCACTATCACTTTATTTTTTCAGTGGTCATTTTGCAGAGTGACTTCTGGTGTCCCAGAACTTTAGAAAGATGCAGTTGATGTTGTTATATCAGCAACTGAATGCAGCAACAACCCTTGAAATTTTAAGTCTGGAACAAGACTTGTGACATTTATTAAATGTTCTTCCTGTTATGATAAGTAGGTTTATTGTAGGTTTATAGCTGTTATTCCTACAAAGGGATCATACAATCATAGAATTGGCTGGGTTGGAAGGGACCTCTGAGATCATCAAGTCCAACCCTTGATCCACTACCGCTGCAGTTACCAGACCATGGCACTGAGTGCCACATCCAGTCTCTTCTTAAATATCTCCAGGGATGGAGAATCCACCACTTCCCAGGGCAGCCCATTCCAATGCTTGATCACCCTCTCAGTAAAGAAATTCTTTCTAATGTCCAACCTAAACCTCCCCCGGCACAACTTGAGACCGTGCCCTATTGTCTTGCTGAGAGTTGCCTGGGAAAAGAGACCGACCCTCCCCTGGCTACCCCCTCCTTTCAGGGAGTTGTAGAGAGTGATGAGGTCTCCCCTGAGCCTCCTCTTCTCCGGAACACCCCCAGCTCCCTCAGCCTCTCCTCATAGGATCTGTGCTCGAGTCCCTTCACCAGCCTGGTTGCCCTCCTTTGGATCCACTCCAGCACCTCAATCTCCTTCCTGAACTGAGGGGCCCAGAACTGGACACAGGACTCGAGGTGTGGCCTCACCAGCCCTGAGTACAGGGGCAGAATCACTTCCCTGGACCTTCTGGCCACGCTGCTCCTGATGCAGGCCAGGATGCCATTGGCCTTCTTGGCTACCTGGGCACACTGATGGCTCATGTTCAGCTTCCTGTCAATCCAGATTCCCAGGTCCCTCTCTGTCGGGCTGCTCTCAGCAACTCTGTCCCCAGCCTGGAGCTCCCCATGGGGTTGTTGTGGCCAAAGTGCAGGACCCGGCACTTGGCCTTGTTGAACCTCATCCCCATCATAAATTGTCCTGTATGTGCCACAAATCTACTATATGTTAAAAAAAAAAAAAAAAAAAAAAAAAAAAAAAAAAAAAAAAAAAAAAAAGCTGGTTTGGATATACAATAATCTATGACATACTTTTTGCCTTCCCAGACACGTTTGCTCACAGATTTCAATTCTGTTAATGGAAATTTTAGCATTTACAGATTTTGTTTTCTCTCCCTCTTTATCCCACACCCACAGTTAGATGTTTTACAATTGTGGAAAGTCCTCATATGTACTGGAAATAGTTCAGGTTCTGGCAAAGACAAAGATTAAATCCTTAGAGACTGAATTTTCATGCACAATGTGCATAGTCCAGCAAATTTGTTCATTGTCTGTGTAAATGAGCTTAACAATGGCAGAATTGTTTAAAGAAGCACATACCACATGTTAAGTTCATAACCATAGAGGTGTCAGAACCAGGGCAATGAGTCTAGGATTACTGCTGCCTTTGCCAAACATACACAAGTACCATGTTCTGTATAGACAGATCAAACGGAGAACCTCAGGATCTGATTATTTTCTCCCATGCATTTTCCTGCTTCAGTACTGTTTAAGGCAGAAGGTGGTCCCATTTGACTACTTTGTATTCATGTATGCGTGTTCTTTAAGTCATATTCATATTCCCACTCCCAATGTAATGCTGGTAGCTGGTGCTTTTAAATAGATTATTAGGAATTGCTACCTTAACCCAGGGAATGTAAACAGTGATTGGGTCCAACATGCAATGTGTAGAATTTATTAGCCTAAAATTATCTTCAGGCCAAATTTACCCTTGGAAACACCTTTTTATTTAATCTCTAACTATGCAGCAATTTCTTAATTGAGGAGGAAATTCTCATGTCACTCTGTTGTATTAAAATTAGCCTGGTATAAAAAATATAAATGTATGCAATCCTTGAAAGCACTGATGAATGTACATATGTCCATATGTGTACATGTACACAACAATGTACGTTTGCCAGGCAAAATGTGTAGAAATCACAGTTCTCCCCGCAAGGGATAAGATCAGGCCATCTTAACAACTTGCTACATGAACATGGTGTTCAGCAGAATTTCACTAGCTTAGTATTTTTCACAGCAGCAACCTTTGTTTTCAATTTAGGGTGTCAAGACCTAGAACTCTGTGGATGGATTTTTTTATTTGCCTGTGTGTCATTTTTTTTCTTCTGTCTTTCATATTTCTATTTATTTACTGTTATCTAAATATACAGCATCTTAGTGCTACTTTTAGCAATTATTTAAAATTATGTCACATGAGTTCATATATCAGCATAAAGCAGATGCTGTAAGCAATAATCATAGCCATGATGACTATAATCTTGCTGGTCAGACATACTTGCTGGTGGTTTCTTCTAGAAAAAAGTATAGAATCAGTACAGAATATCAGAATGTACATGTGCATATAGGCATAACAAGGGGGGAAAAAGAATGAAAAGAGGTCATTGTTCAGTTATTTTCTCTCCCTGCCTTGCCTTCATGCTTTTTGCATTAGGATATTTTATCTTTTCTTTGTCTATCTTATATCTTCTTTCTCAGGGACCTGCAGACATTTGAAAGAGCCCTGCGATTTATTTCTCCTTAAATGCAGGAGCAGCCAAAGCAGTCCTGTTCTCCTGAATCAAATAACACTACAGTATCTGTTTCTCTTGGGAGAGGTTGTGTTACTGGCTGCTAGGACATGACAGCTGTACCTGATGGGTCCCAGTTGCCCATCTTCCACCAGCAGTCAAGCTGATGTGCGGCACAGCATCCACAGGGCAGGAGGTGTCAGTCACAGCATCCTGCTCTAGCAGTTACTGCATAAACCTGGCTGCAAGGATGCCCATAATGGTACATAACCGATAAAACAATTTTGATTTATGCAGGTTGGGATGGAAAAAGGGAGAAAAATGCTGAATTTTTCACCTTACAAAATGAGAGGACACAGCTGATCTAGATCTCAGATTCGTCTGCTCTACAAAATATAAAGAAAACCAGTTAACTTTTGGGGCCTCATTCCTAACTAAAACTGGGAAGTGATGTTGATACATGTTAATGCACCAGAGGTGAAACTCCATGTCCAATTACTACAGTAAGACATCTCATTAGCACTTAGTGTAGCACACACATCTCAGCATCTGCTACCCAGATTTCCTTTGCTATGAGTGCTAGAAATGTTCTCTGACAGGGGCACAGAAATTGCATTACCAGCTCATTCTCAGTCTGCTGAGCTCATTAATGATAAAACACAGAGGTTGCTGAGGAGCTGAGGAACACAGGTCCCTGCAGAAGACCCTGGTGCCCTGTAGTTCCCCCCCAGGGCAGGTGGCTCCAGCCTGGCTTTCAGGGTTGGGGATGGGTGTGGGCAGGGTAGAAGTGTCAGTGTTGCTGAATTCCCTGCCTCTGTGGGGGAAAAGGCATCTATCTGGATTGACAGGAAGCTGAACATGAGCCAGCAGTGTGCCCAGGTAGCCAAGAAGGCCAATGGCATCCTGGCCTGTATCAGGAACAGCATGGCCAGCAGGTCCAGGGAAGTGATTCTGCCCCTGTACCCAGCGCTGGTGAGGCCACACCTCGAGTACTGTGTCCAGTTCTGGGCCCCTCAGTTCAGGAAGGAGATTGAGGTGCTGGAGTGGATCCAAAGGAGGGCAACCAGGCTGGTGAAGGGACTCGAGCACAGATCCTATGAGGAGAGGCTGAGGGAGCTGGGGCTGTTCAGCCTGGAGAAGAGGAGGCTCAGAGGAGACCTCATCACTCTCTACAACTCCCTGAAAGGAGGGTGTAGCCAGGGGAGGGTCGGTCTTTTTTCCCAGGCAACTCTCAGCAAGACAAGAGGGCACGGTCTCAGGTTGTGCCGGGGGAGGTTTAGGTTGGACATTAGAAAGAATTTCTTTACAGAGAGGGTGATCAAGCATTGGAATGGGCTGCCCCAAGAAGTGGTGGATTCTCCATCCCTGGAGATATTTAAAAAGAGACTGGATGTGGCACTCAGTGCCATGGTCTGGTAACTGCAGCGGTAGTGGATCAAGGGTTGGACTTGATGATCTCTGAGGTCCCTTCCAATCCAGCCGATTCTATGATCCCAGCAGACTGTGAGGAGGCAACTGCACTGCTGGCACCCTGCATCCGTGTTTGAGATGTGGTAACAAGCAAAACATTGAACCTCAGAAAAGTCAATGTACATTTTTTTCTAGACCAAAGTAGAACCCTCAAATGAAGGCAGTTTTGTTAACCATGTTCTGAGTCCAGAGGACCACTGAGACAGACAGTCTCCCATATCTGTATAAACAGAGATAAAAAATTAAATTGTTTAACCTCCTCTTCAAAATAGCACAGCATTCTTTTCCTTAAAATACAGTAACTCACCTCCTTGGAACCAAAATATCCAGAGGCAGAAACAACAGTCAGAATTTTCCTCCCTTACCCCCCATTACTGTAACTCATACACATCCTCTAGGAATTGCGAAAGAGGAATATTTTGCTAGGATTGTCATAAAGGGAGTTCCAGCTTTCTGTACATGGGCCAGGGGGTCATCTCACCCATCAGAAACAGCTCTGGCAGTGAGGGAGGAAGGGAGGGTACAGAGATAGAGGAGGGAAACACTGTGCCAAAGAGTTATAGGGGGGACACGTATGCAAAATTATGCATTGATCCTCACACCAAATCTGTGCACCCTGTTGTAATACAGAAACCAGAAGGCATAGAAACATGGAACGATGGTCCAGAAGACCTGAAAAAGTTAAAACCAGACAGGTAAGTTTTAGGGTCAGTAAGAGGAAAACAGGGTATAGAAGAAAGTATTTGAGATGAGCAGAGGAGAGAGAACAAAATAAAAAAGTCCTGCTGGCTTTAACTAAAATTATACATTAATATGAAAGAGAAATAAAAGCTCACTTGAAAAATTATATCCTGAGGAAATGTTTTCTCAAAAAGAAGTCTGTAAGTAGCTGCACCATAAAACAAGAAATGGAAAGTGCCCTTGGAAATAATATAAATAAAACTATAACACAGTGAGTAAACTTCCAGTTATTTGCTGAACTCAGGAGTGGGAGGAACCCCTACTTTAGCATCATATGAAATCCATGTGGTTTTGTCCCTTTGAACAATAAAAAGCAATCAATACACACATCAGCTTAATTTAGATTAATTTCAAATTCAGATTTTACTTTTTAAAACTCTCCAAAAACTTTCTAAAATTATAGTTTCATAATTTTAAAACACAAATACTATGAACAAAATATGGAAAAACTGCAAGAGGTCTAACAACTATGGACACGCTGGGAGGTCATAAAATAAATATTTCAACTTTGTGATTCACCCCCAGAATAAAACTTGTTGCTGAAATTTTACCAAATTCTGTAATAATTTTGGGTCTCAGAAAATGGTGTCCTTTTGTAAGTAAGCAATTGTCTAAAGTAAAAGTTAGAACTACATTTTCCAAATCTAAACCATGAGAAGAAAAATAATTTTTCAGCCCTACTATTTAGAAGATGAACTCAGAAACACATCACATAAACCATTTTTTAAAAGCTGGATATAGATTTATGATGGAAAATATTTATACTAAAAACAAAAACACCAGAAAAAAGCAAACAAAGCCAGTTTTAGAAGTAGCCATTTTGTCCTGGAGCCACAGATTTTCCGCCTAGTGAATCCATAAATTAACAGCATTTTTTTCATCTGAGGAACACATAAACCACAAGTCATAATTGTTGCTAAAAGCAGTATCCCCTTGACAGTGAGATACTGCTGAATGTCAAATTTGGCACTAGAAGGGTGGTTATGTGTTGCTGATTATTGTTTATGGTTTAGTAATTAGAGAAAGCACTCAGCTAGGGTGGCAAAATTTCTAGCACACAGTGTGTTTGAGAACAAAGGACTAAGAAGGTAGCTCCACATGTGTGAACAGAATAACTTATACTGAGATTTTGCCACATCTTTGCCTACACTTATAGTAATTTTCCAGTATGCAAGCAACATTTAGCTCTTATGGGAGTACAGTCATCAAAATCTGTTGAATGGTCTCAAAAAGTTTATTCCTAATCTCCAGAGGATCCTTTCAAAAAACCCAGGACACTATTCATGATAGATGGTACTATCCCACTGATGAGCACAGTTTTACTCTGTAATAAATAATAAATGTTTCTGCTATTCCCTGCTTATGGTCTATATATTGATCTGCATCCTTTGCCAGAATCCACCAGTCCAGAATTGTCCTGGTGTATTATGCTTGGCCATAATTTAATACTTCTTATTCTTATGCTATCCTCTTACACCGAGGTTCTGACTTTTCAGAAAAGAAAGAGCATGCAGGAACATTTTATCTCTATCCCTCCCATGAATCATCCACTCTTCCTGGAGGCAGTCTGCTATCATTATAATAAACCACCGAATTTTATCTGTGAGGGCACAGATCATGAACGTGTGGATGATGGCATTACAGAGATCATCAGTGCCTTAAGAACACCTTAGTGGCCAAGAGCTTCAATATGAGGTTACATTTCTCAGTACCTTCACGCTTTAAATTGCTCTCAAATGAGAACAAAGACAATAAACACTGAAAAAAAGTTTACACTTGCTTGACTATCTCACACTGTTGAAGGAGCAGCCCAGAGTCTGAAACTGATGTGCACTGCAAGTATGAACAGGCAGCTCCAGAATGGCACTAGCAGCTGATGGCCATTCATTCAGAAAAGCAGCAGAGGTTCTTCATCTGGTTAAACACAGAGATCAAGGAATAAACAGGAGAAAGAAAGGCTGCTCTCAGCTAAGGAGCTACTTTTGTATATCAAAGGGAAGAAAAGTAAAAATGTAAGATTCAGTCTCAGTTTCACAGGAGTCTCAGTATTGCACCGGTGAATGCCATGTAATGCAAATTCCAACTGAGAAATATTACTTGGTATAAATTTATATTTTAAATCCTTCCACTTTGGCTAAGAGCTTACCCTAAATGTAAGTATTTAAGAATGGAAAACACAGTGTTCTGTACAGAATATCCCAAATGGAAACAGGAAAAAGAAAAAAAGATTTCAGTTGGAATCTGAATTCTGGTAACTTGTGTTAGAAATGTGGTAATATAGCTTTAAATTTTTATATGAAACCCATGGTAAATGTGAAGGTAACCATGAATCTTACTGGCTAGGTTGGGGTAATCTATTCAGAAGTTTTAGCTGGATCCACTGGAATCATATTATCAATGCACATATGGACTGAACATCTGTCCAAGTCTCCGACTAGCTACGTGTGAGTGTGAGTAATAAATCTAAATGGCCTACTGGTTAAAGCAAACTCTTTCCACTCAGGATTTCAGGGTTCTCCTGTTTCTAACTCTAACAGAGGTCTCGGTCTTACAGGATGCTCTGTATTGTCAATTACTATTCACCCTGGATTAATGTGTGGATATAGAGAAGGGGTGTAGGTGGGAAATTATCTATATACATCCTTTGTCAAAGAAACAATATTACTTTGCTAAATGTCATCTTTACTGTGATTCCTCCAGATATTGTATGCATTTTTAGCAGACAGCTGAGTGACTCAACAGAGCATTTTTCTTAAAATGTTAAAGACCTCAGGTAAAGAGCTAGCTCTGATGAAACCAATTGTGATGCATCATAACTTCAATTACACCTTTGCCATAAACGATTCTTTGGTAAAATTATACAGTCTCCTCTTCAAAAGGAACTTATTTGAAAACACAAAGAAAAGTACTTTCTTTTTTTTTTCATAATTTTTAAAACTAATGCTGAACACAGTTCATTTTATCCCAAAGTAATTCACAGAAAAAGGACCCTTCCTGAAGTGAGGTGATCATTTAGTGTTCCCAGTGTTCTGTCTGTAGTCATAAATATATATGCACAACTCTGCCACAGGAAATGTGTGAGATAGAAAGGGAAACCAAACCTAACAAGTAAACCTTTTCTTTGAAAATTCTGCAAATACATTCCATGAGAAAAGCGAACCCAGTTAAATTCAACTGTAATTATCATCCCCTTGGTAAGAAAACTCATTTTTCTGAGGTGTATGGTGGCCCCTAGTGGCTCCTATTTTCAGACCAAAAATATGACAGCTGCTGGAGTTTAAAAAATATTTCTTACAATGGTTTATTTCAAAAATAGTATGGTAGGCTAAATGACATATTTATTAGTTCTGTATGTTTGTAACTGTACACTTGCCAGAGGCGCTTAATTTTCTGGAAGGGAAGCTACCAATAACGGAAATATATAGGGTTTATATATTTATGTATATTTATTTATATTTATATTTATATTTATATTTATATTTATATTTATATTTATATTTATATTTATATTTATATTTATATTTATATTTATATTTATATTTATATTTATATTTATATTTATATTTATATTTATATTTATATTTATATTTATTTATTTATATTTATATTTGTAAGATACATATAAATCAGAGATTGAATTCAACCCCTTAATTTAAAAATCCTTACAAAAAGACAAAAAGATTGGTTTCAGCTCCAAAGTTTTTTGCTCCCAAACATCTACACTGTGAATAACCATGTAATATATCTTCACCTTAGCTTATTGCAATGCAGAGTACAGTGGAACAGAAGAAAATAGCTAATGATGTGTCTCCGAGTCCAAAGTATAAATCCTCAAAATTTTTGTTCCTGTGTCATATAATGCTAGAGGTACATTAAAATCATGTGAGCCTTAAATGCTGTAATGTTGCATATCTTAAGGATCCTTTCAGTTCTGAAATGGGGCAGCCCCACTGTCAGCTGAGTCCTATGACGCTGAGCAGCATAAGATTATCACATATGAAGTCAGGATACATAAACTAGCTATGGTTTTGCCTTATTTACCTGCTGAGGGAGGAGTTTTCTCCACAGACCCTACTTGTCCAAATGACCTCTCTACAATGTGTAGTGGGAACTACCTCTTTACTTATTATTTCCTTCTTTTACTTCTAATTGCAATTGGACAATCTTACCAAAGGTAAGCCCTTTGCTCATTGCACTTTGTCAAAGAAGCAGGTAGGAGACTGTGAGTCACCTTCCCCTATGCCTGAAAGGATTTGATTTATTTATGCCTGATTTATTTCAGCTCCCACAGGAGACCAAAAGACCAGACTGTCTTCTGTGGTAGTGTAGTATTGCTCTCCATCCTTTCTGATTAATCTGATAGTTACTGAAATTCACCCTGGATGCCAGAATGGGTGTCGAAAAGGCAGCCAAAGCAACGCTGTCATGGGCCCTACAGTTTACTGCAGAGTTAGGACTCAAAGACTGTCACGAATTTCTAAAGCACTATCAACAAAACACAATTAGGTCAATGTGACAGAATCAGAGCACCACGAACATTTTAGTGTTGTTGGATTATAAATTTGTTGGGGTAAAACATTACTGCACTAAAGTGAAATTTACCTTTGCCCACTTAAGAGATTTATTGTGGAGTATTTTATAGTGGAGTCAGTCACTTGGATAATCCACAGTCATCAATAGAGGGAAATGGGTGCCCTTAGGGAAGGGTTCATCTCACACAATTAGAGAACTTCTTAGCAATATGATGAACATTAGTACAAATGTTCAATTAATTTCATTATCATTCAAAAGTTTTCATCATTCATGAAGAAATAGGAATTGAGCCCTGCTTCTAACTGCAGTTAGTTTATGGACTTATTACAAGTGCCACAAACCTGTTACTTGCATGAAGTGGACACCTTGGTTGGCTGAAAAGTAACTGATATTTTATTGATGCATCATTGTGGAATCTTAGTGAAGGTAATGAAAAAAAAATTAAACTGAAATAAATATATTAAGTTTCTCTTTATGGGTGGAGATTTTT
This sequence comes from Heliangelus exortis, assembly GCF_036169615.1. Taxonomy (NCBI): domain Eukaryota; kingdom Metazoa; phylum Chordata; class Aves; order Apodiformes; family Trochilidae; genus Heliangelus; species Heliangelus exortis. Next base: position 68,592,467 of record NC_092422.1, read on the forward strand.
CTTTCTTTTTGAATATGAGGATATTGAATTACACAACACTTTCCTTCACTTCTTATTCCAGCCTAAGTAGGATTTTATGCTGCTCTTTGTGGGTGAGCACTTCTGGTCAGGTTACAACACATCTCCTCAGGCAGAGGTTTTTGCCTGATAAGCAGAGACAGCATGAACTCTCATTCCCATACTTCACCTGTTTCAGTGCTCAATACTATAAACTGATGAAAGCTTGGAAGAAGATTGCATCTTCTCTTGCAGTCGTGCTATAACATCATATCATATCATATCAGCTGTTCTACCCTGTCTATATCTTGAAAGATTTCCAAGAAGATAATAAGCAACATAACTAACTGTATGATCGTTTATAATGCTGGGCAACAAATCAGAGAAACAAATAGAGCTGGCTGAATTATGAGAACATTTTTGTTAAAATGGATCCTTTTGTTGAACATTATTACTGCAAATAACAATTTGGAAATACTTCCTAGGCTTCAAAAGAGATTTTTATTGCTTCCTGCAGCTTGATGAAAACCAATTAATGCTCTGAAAACAATGTGATATGTCCTGAACTGGCAGAGGTACAGTGCTTTACAAGTAACTAGACATTTAATAGGTTCAGAAGGTCCCATTATTTGTCTAAAATACTCATGGTTTTGTAATTGAATACATCTAAAACCTGTTGGTATATGATGTGGTATGTCAGTAAAACTTTCATACTGAATATTAACAGGTAATGACATTTTTGGCTATCTTACAAGTTCAAATAACCATTGCCACAGCTTCAGAGTGGCAGCATAAAAGTAAGAATTAATTTCATGGTAGAATGATTTCAATGGCATTTAGCATATTACAAGTAATTGTGAAACAACAGATAAGAAATGAGGCCAACTGGGAAACACTGATCTACAGAGAGGCTGATGGAATGTCATTCTCAGTGCTATGTGGCAAATCTTTTTACTGTGTTTTTACTGAATACTGATCTATTGGATATGGGGAATCCCACATATTTCTGAAACTGGTGTTACCAGATGACAGCTCCTGGTAAAACACACCATACTTCTGAGGCATGTTTTGTCACTTTTTTTGTTCCACATACTTACACTTTATTATATTTGTTTCACTGAAGATGTCCCATTCTTTTCAGGCCCTTGCAAATGTAATTTTTTCCAAGGAATTTTCTGGTTTGATTTGGTTTTATTTTTCTTGGTGAGCTGAGAAAATGGGGTGAAGGAAGAAGTGCATTTGTTTAATCTAAAAAGAGAACAGAAGAAAAAAATTAACTGGAATCCTCAGTGTTACAAATTCAGATGTCTACCTTCAGGAAACAAGAGAAGGAAATGGCAACTTACACTTACCCCTTAGTAAGCCCCTAGTATGTAAGAGCTGTGTCTTTCACAGTGGCTGCATTTCTTTTGGAGGTTTTTTAATTCAAGACACCAATTCCCTGACTTTGCCTCTAGAAGCCCATGGATGGGCAGACACTTTGATGCTGATCTGAGAGCAGAAGAGAGGTCCCAGTGCCATTCTGTGGGCTGCCCAGAGAGTCCCACCTGGAGGAGGTCTATTGTTGCATCTCTCCTGCCATTCCTTACTTTTCATCCCACCTTGCACTCACAAAAGTGGGTGAAGGTGTCTTGAATTTTTCGATAAGAGAAACTTGAGAAGTCTTTTTATATTTGCTCAGTTACACCACTTACATGATGAAATCTCTTCCCTTCTGAGATTTGCTTGCTATATAAAAATCAATTATCTTCATAGATAACAGTCCCCTAGAATCAGTCCCAATTTCTGTGAATATTCTGTATCAATTTCTCCACAAAAAATTATTCCCAGAGAAATTCATAGTCAAACTCCTAAGTCCTGAACTCTCTGTGGTGATCATCAATTGGCTGTTACAACAGAAATTTTCTCCAGTTATTCTGAAGTATCTGCCTTTTCTGAATATAAACTTTCCTATTTGTATACACAGCATGTCACCCTTTACCACATTTTGAGGAAAGTCAGTAAAATATGCAGAATTTTCAAGAAACTAGTGGCATCACCACAGTCCCTGGTGTAGATACCTAAATCTTTTGCAGAAACAGTTCCAGTGATGATATCCAAATTTTTGGGGGAATCCAAGAAGGCAGTTGCTGGACACACCTTGAATTAAATTTGCACTACATATACTACAAACAAGTATTTGCACTACAAATACTTATTGCATTACAACTTCATATCTTCCTAATAAAAGACTGAAACTGATATGGGAAAAGCTCAGGTTCAGAAATTCACTGGCAAAATATGCTTCTACTGCATACTGAGACACATAACTCAAAATTGCACTCTTACAGTATTTAGGAAAAGGGAGAAGTTTTTCTGGCATCCCTGAATGGAAATTCAATCATTTCTAGTGAGTTTGCTCAGAAAAACAGCTTGCTCCAAAGTGTCTGGGTGCACCAGCTCATACATGAATTCCAGATTTGCAAGTGTCCACATGAAAATGTCCAATAAGACAGACCTATAAATCCCAAAACACTGAAAACTTATATGCAAATCATGTTTCCACTGTTATTGTTTTAAAATAGAAACTTTAGAAGGTACTTATATAAAAAAAAAACAACAAAATGCTAGGGGTTTTTTGACCAATGTACCCAGTTTCTGTGGGCAAATCCATGACCATGCTTTGCAGCTTCCACAACCTGCCCTCTGTGTAACTACTTTTTGTCCTAAATTTGAAAATACAAAACGAATGGTTTAAAAAGAGAAAAAAGGGAGATATCACTTAAACAAATGCATATTTTGGGGCTGTGATGGTTTTTATACATTCTGATGGAGATGGGGGGTTTTTTTGTATTGTTTGTTTTTTTCTGTCTAGAAAATATGGTTAAATCTTCCATAACACTGTAAGTAAGTGAAAAGACAAAGCCTGTTTCTTCCCACTTCCCCTTTATGGAACTGTGACATCAAACATCCAGGCAGAAGGTGTCAGGAACCACTTAATCACTATGGGAGCACTGTGAATTTCCTGCTGAGTGGTGTAATGATTATGCCAGGTGTACATTAGCAGAGAACCAAAAGAGTATCAGTTCAACATGCTTATTTGAAATATCTCTGGAGGGATTTTCTATTAGCTATTTCTTTGTCCTTTTCTCCAAATATTATTAATGCCTATGCTCTATTAGAGTACAATTTATATGTCTAAATATTTACCAGGCATTTTAAGATGATTGGTGCCAAGTACATTTCTAAGATAATTCCATTTCCACAGCTCTTAACAGAAGAGAATTGCCTAAGATAGTTGTTGACCATAGCCCACCAATATAGCACCAAATCACAGTCTGTCTTAAACTTTTTGTAATACAAATGGTGCTAAGAAGAAAATTATAATAATTATCATAGAATCACAGAATGGCTTGAGTTGGAAGGGGCCTCAAAGATAATCTGGTTCCAACCTCCCTGCCATGAACAAGGGCAACTTCCACTAGACCAGGTTGCTCAGAGTCCTATCCAGCCAGGCCTTGGACACTTCCATGGAGGGGGCAGCCACATCTTCCCTGGGAAACCTGTGCCAGTGTCTCACTGCCCTTCCAGTGTCTCACCATTCCAGTTCATCTGAAGCTGGAGTGCAGGGAAATCCCATGGAGTCCATTCTTGTCTATGCTGGGTGTGGTCAGCTTCATCAGTTCTAAAAGCCATGTGCCCACTGTGATCACAGAAGGTGCTGCCACGGGCAAGAAACATCTACAGCAAAAAATTCTTTTGCACTACCATACTTCTCAGCTTAAGCTCAACAGCAAAGATCACAACAGTGAAAATCCAAACCGAGAGATTTTAGGGAAAATTCTTCTGTGATGTTGCCAGTGTGGGCTTGGGAGGACTGTACTGCTGTACTGTACAGCATCCTTAGAATGAAGCTAGAATTTCAGAACTCAACTTATGGAGAAACATTGATTTGGCATTATTTAAACTCAGTAGAATCCAATTTAGAAATAAAGGCCTGGGCTACATTTTTAGACAGGACACATGCATAGATATATATCATTTTTATGTGTATATAAAATTACAGTAATCCAACATCTACCTCTACTATAAAAAATGCACACAGTTGGGGTTTCAAATATGCTGATAGATAAAACACATCTGTTTTACTACATGGGCTGACCTCTCAAAACACATCTATATTTTCACCCTGTGAACTAAGCAGCTGTGTGGTTCATTTAAATATGACACTTTTTTGTTACTATTAAGAAAAACAGAAAAAAACATGTATATATATATATATATATATCTCCTAAAAAAAAAAAAATTGTGACCTGTAAGCAGTATAGGTGCTTCTCTCATTCTCTCCCACAGCTCTTAGAAGTTTACAGTTTCTTAAAACCCAAGTGAAAACAACCCCCCCATGAGATATTACAGTTTGAAAGCTGGAAATGAATTTATGATCTTTGTGCACTGATATACCAAAATTGGTGCTACATAGCAGCTCCACATAGTAGCAACAACCTCTTTCTATCACTCGCTGTAAGAATGAAGAAAACCAATGAAAATCTCTGTTTCTCAAAAACCATAATCAAATATTTTGAAAATATATTTTATTAAAATGCTCACATTCCACATTCACTCTTTTTAAGATAATCTCATTGCCAGACAGCATGACCTGGAGAGGTTGGAGACCTGGTCAGAGAAGAACCTGATAAAGTTCAATAAGAGGAAATATAGGGTCCTGCACCTGGGGAGGAAGAACCCCAAGCACCAATATGGGTTAGGGGTGGACCTGATGGAAAGCAGTTCAGAGTAGAAGGATCTGGGGTCCTGATAGATAGTAAATTATATAGATAGCCATTTGTGTGCCCTTGTTGCCAGGAAGGCCAATGGAATCCCAGGTTTCACAAAGAATGTGGCCAGCAGTAGGTCAAGGGTGGGCATCCTCCCCCTCTACTCTGCCCTGGTGAGGCCACAGCTGGAATACTGCATCCAGTTCTGGGCTCCCCAGTTCAAGAGAGACAGGGAACTACTGGAGAGAGTCCAGTGGAGCACCACAAAGCTGACTGGGGATTGGAGCATCTCTCTTATGAGGGAAGGCTGAGAGAGCTGCGACTCTGTAGCCTGGAGAAGAGAAGGCTGAGGGGAGATCTTGTCAGTGTCTACAAGTAACTAAGGGGTGGGTTCAAGGAAGATGGAGCCAGACTCTTCTCAGTAGTTTCCAGTGACAGGATGGAGACACTGGGAAAAATCTGGAACATGGGAATTTTCATTTAAATATGAGGAAAACTTCCTTCCTATGAGGGTGACAATAGGCACTGAGATAGGCTCACCAGGGATATTGTGGAGTCTCCTTCTGTGAACATATTCAAAACTTGCCTGGATCCAGTTCTGGATAATGTGCTCTAGATGATCCTGCTTTAGTGGGAGAGTTGGACTAGATGAGCTCTAGAAGTCCCTTCCAACTCTGATAATTTTTTGATTCTTTAATTTTTTCTGCTCAGTTAATTCTTTATTGCACAATCATAAAGTGACAGGCGTGTTGGATGGACCTATAACAACACAAAAGACATTTGAAAAGAAGACACTTTTGAAGAAGTGACACCACCTTTTTAAAATTTCTTCTAGATTAAATCTCACTCAAGTGCTGCCTAGGCCTAATCTAGCCTGAATCATGAGTTTGAACAATGTTCAATCTATTTTTCCCTCACAGATTCTCTTATCTGCAGGGAACTCCAGTTTTTAGGGTCTGTTGTTTTTTGCTTGGTTGTTTGTCTGGTTTTTTTGTTTTTATTTTTGTTTTTTTGTTTGGGGTTTTTTTTTGGTTTGGTTTGGCTTGGTTATTTTTGTTTTTTCATAAAGATGCCAAATCTGTATAGAAAACTTTCCAGAGGTTCCTCTTCTACATGCAAATCTAAATGCAAAGCTGTCAAAGTCTTTCAGTTCCATGCTGTGTTTTGGTTATTGGCAGTACTTTCATTTACTACAGGAGAACCCAGGAATCTTGTGCTCAAATCTTAGCAAAGTAAAAAGACAAGAATATCACTTTGATATATTGCCTTCCATTTGCAGATAATTTTTTTGCATCTGTAAAAATAGTCATGTAAATTTGGGCTGTAAAAACCCATTACATTTCTATCTTTTCCTTTTCAGTAAAAATAATTAAAATATCCAACTACTTTTATTTATTAGAAGTAGGATTTGGTATTTGGAAAAAAAATAGTTGAAAAATGGATTATGAAACTATAGAAGAAACATGAGAACAAGTGACAGAGAATTATTATATTGGTCATTTAGAATGTGTGAAGGGAAATTTGCTAGAAAGTAAGTGTGGTGGATCTAGCAAGACATACCTTGGCACTGATGGTAAAATGAAGCAATGAGTTTGTAGCTTTCTCTTAGTTACCAGACAAATTCCAGACCCCTGGAAGTGTAACCCCACACAAAGAACTGTTGAAACAGGCTAGATTCACCAAGAAAAATGATCTGTGAGAGTTTTCTGTGTTTTTGGAAAAGGGTTTGGTATGGGCCCATGATTTTCAGATATTGGCTTTGTATTTGGATTGGGGTTCCTATAGTCTTAAGGCTCAACCCACTTGGCAAAACTTGTAGTCATTGGCTAAGTGGGTGTTGTCATTTCTCCATGTTTAACAAACCATTTCATATGAAAATATTAAAAGCTGTAAAAAGAAAGACTGCAAAATCTTTACAAGAATCAATGGTGGTACCTTATCCAGACAGATAATTTGTAAGCAGGACTATGTCTTCTGGGATAATGTATACTGTCCAGTTGAAGATCAAACCATCTCTGATCAGGCTTTCCAGAAGCTTCAGGGTATTTCTAAACACCTTTTGAAGAGGTAACACATCATCTATCTTCTCTGCACTCACTGTGTTTGTCAAGAAATAATTCACAGTACTCGTGTGTTTACAGAATACAGGAAAAAAGACAAAAGACAGTCTACATGTCAGTCAGGAGAAGATGATTCCATATTATAAGAGGTCAAATTACTATTTGGCAACGAGAGATTTATTTGTTCAAATATGAAAACAAACAGAACAACCAAGCTGTATGTAGACCAATAAGTTTTAAACATATACATCTGTAGGAAATTTGCTCCTGAATACTGAATGATATATGTTGTATTCAAAGATAAAATAACTCACATAAGTTTAAATTGTATCTTAAAGATTTTAGCTTTTGATATGTATGTAACACTTCAGACAGCCCTACCCAGAACAGAAGAAAACAGATAACTTCTAGATTTCTAAAATGTTCAAAAGAAAGGTCTAGTATGGGAAGTCTTCTTGTTTGTATTTGTTCAATTTTCAGGAAAGGAAGACTACTAAAATCCAATTATACATAGCTGTGTCCCTGGGTGAATGCCAGCTGGTGGCTCTGACTCTTCTCCTTTGACTTTTAGAGCTTTGGAATTACATCTGTAAAGAATTGGTAAGAAAACTAATTATATCAGATGTGTACCTTAATCTAGTCTTGTATTTATTTTCCCTCCACACTGCTACCTTCTCCCATACCTGTTTTCTCATGCTGTGATGGGCTGGTGGAAAAAAAAAAAAAAAAGTAAGCTCTGTTCTCACTTTACTTTGGCCTACTTCCCTACTCTTAGCAATAAAGCAAAAACTCAAACATCCATATTCTTTATTCTTTCTCCCATATACTTTCTGAGATGGTAATCCTTATATAAGCAAAGAAAGAGAAAAGAAAAACCTATTTAAAATTTTCAGAATTAAAAAAGCTCTGTTTCCTGTAATAAATCATATGAATACAAAGGACTGATGCTGAAAAAAAGTCCATATAAAAATATCCGAAGAAACAGTCTATAAAACAAAGTATTATGTTCATTGAGCACCATTCTCAGTAAAAGTAATTTAAAACTAAGTCAGTGGCAAAAACGGCAAAACTGGCAGAATATTTCTTTAGACAAATACTTTTTTAACCTGGAATACATAACTTTCCCCCCAAAGACTTTATTTAATCTAATATCAGCAGAGGTGATATTAGTCCCTTACCGCACACATTGTAAGAGCAGCTGAAACTTCAATACAGCTTTTCAGGGAAAAGCACTGCTGGTTTTGTCTTCCTAGGATCATCTACCCTGAGTCCTGCCAAATGTCGGCCTACAGAGCTGGCAGCTGCCTGTATTTTGGGGCTGCATCAAAAGAAGTGTGACTGAAGTCAAGGGAGGGAGCTTTCCCATTCTAATCTGCTACCAGGAGATCTCACACGGAGTAGTGCGTCCAGTTCTGAAGACTCCCACAGGAAAGGCATGGACCTATTGGAATGAGCCCAGATGAGGGCCACAAAGATGCCCAGAGGGCTGGAACACCTCTCCTATGGAGACAGTCTGTGAGAGTTGGGGTTGTTCAGCCTGGAGAAGAGAAGGCTGCAGGGAGACCTTATAGTGGCCTTCCATTACTTGAAGAGGATACAGGAGACCTGGGGAAGGACTTTTTACAAGGCAATGTGGTCATAGGAGAAGGGGTAATGGTTTCAAACTAGAAGAGGGCTGATTTTGGTTAGTTATGAGGAAGAAATTCTTTAGTGTGAGGCTGATGAGACACTGGAATGGGTTGCCCAGGGATGCTGTAGAAGTCCCATCCCTGGAAGTGTTCAAGGACAGGTTGGATGGAGTTTTGAGCAACCTGATCTTGTGAGGTGTCCCTGTGAGGTGTCCCTGTCCATACAGAGGGGTTGAAATTAGGTGACCTCTAAGACCATTCCATGATTCTATTATAGGATGAGGGGTATCTATTACTGGAAGATAGTAGATTTAGACTAGATCTTAGGAAGAAATCCTCACCTGTGAACATGGTGAAACACTGGAACAAGTTGTCCAGAGAGGTTGTAGATGCCCCACCCCTGGAAACACTAATGGTCAATCTGGATGGGAGTCTCAGCAACTATCTAGATCAAGATTTCCTTGCTCATTGTAAGGGAGATTGGACTAGAAAATAAAGATTCCTTTCCCAGAAAGATGGTAATTAAAAAGGAGAAATACTGTAGTACAGAGGTTGAGAGACCTTGAGTAGAAACTCACAGAGAAACTCCTCAAGGAATCCTATCAGAAAATAAACAAACCTGTGGCCCTCAAAGGTAACTATAAAAATAGCTGGATTTTAAAGACTGTAAAGGTTGTTACTTATGAAGGCCTTGTTTCCTCTCTTTACCACTTCCCAAGTTTCAGGGAAGGGGCATCAGAAGGTGAAGTAGTTCATTGAATTTTACTAAAATACTGTTTTCTAGAAGGCTTCATACAAAACAGGCACGAATATATTCTTAGTATCGTAACAATGTACCCTGGTACTCCTTCACTCCACTAACTTTCCCCTTTACTAGCCACATTCATCTGCCAAATGGCTATTCAAAAGAGAAAATTAATCAGAATATGCTTTATAATGCATCCACTGAGATCACATTCATTACTATTCTTGGTAGCTATTCCAGCAATATAGAGCAGACATCATGCTGAATTACCCTCTCCATTGTGCTTGGGGGTTTGTTGTATTATTAAAGCAGTGGAAGGCAATAAAACCACACCTATTTTAATGTTCATATAAAATATTGATCTCTGTTGGATAAAGGTTTCCATTCTTAATGCATTACATAACATTCCTGACTTTAGTGACAGGGGTTACAGTTTACTTTCTCTGACTTTATTTTTATTTTTAATATGAAAAGAGATTTTTGCTTTGGTTTATATAGAAACAAGCAAAACTGTTGAGAAGTCTGCACCTTCTGGGCTCAATAAAGGACCAAAATGTTCACTTAGTAGCAAATGCAGTTTTCATTTCCTGATTGATATATTGGTAAGTACAGCTCTCCCCTTGTTTGCCAGGTGTAAGGAGATATCTTAGATCCAGCCTGGAAAAAGATATGGGTATGCACCTAGGAGCCTGATTTCTGGAGAAAAGTACATCAACATTCCCCAGGATCCAGGTGACCAATCCTATAAAGAATAATAATGAGGTCATAGACTCACTCAAGTATAATTCTCACAAAATTATATCCTGGCGTTAGAAGTCTTCAGCCCTTCTTTCTGATTCTTTTTCCTCTGATTTTTCTGACTTTATTTCCTTCTGATATTTTGATTCTGAGTTGGTACTGATGCATGTTAGGGACTGGGCTCTTTGGAAAAAGGTAAAGGCAAGAAGAGAGAGAGGATGGAAGGGCAGGGAAGGAAAGGCAAGACAAGGCAAGGCAAGAAAAGGCAAGGCAAGGAAAGGCAAGGGAAGACAAGGCAAGAGGGTTTGGAGATGTGCTGTACCCTCCTGCAGCTGTGACACGCAATTGTGTACATAAGGTTTCAAAGGATAACTGTATTTTTTAAAGAATTTCACAGAAATTCAGAAGGGATTTGGAAAAAAAGATAATGGTTTTAGTGATTTTTTAATATTTTCATTGTCAAGGCTTATGTATTGATTCAAGACTCAATAGATAAGCTTATTTGCTTATCACTAATTTTGCTAAAGGATTCCTTAAGCTCTTTTACCCTTCCTTTCTTACAGTCCTAAAAAACTGGGTCTTTTTTGTTGGTTTTGTTGTTGGTTTTTTTTTTTCTATACATTCTCCCTCTTTTCTATTCCTGTAATCCTATAATTTCTTTTTTTTTCTCTTATGTTGCCAAAAGTAGGCACTGAATTATTCAATAGTTCAGTGAAATGTCTGTAGATGTGGGCTGCCTGAAATAGTGTAAAACAAATTATCAGATCCGTCAATATACAGAAGAAATACAAACTAGATCAAGAGGAAACTTGGCACAACTTTTGTAGGGAAACAGTATGCAATGCTGCAGTTAATATCTATTATGGAGTGGGTAGGTTATGAGATGCAGATGGCTTTGTCTGCTCTAAAATCTAAATTCTCAGAAAGCTTAGGCAAAATTTTCTCCAATTCAGAAATGTTTTTAAAAGAGAGGAACATCTCTAAGACTGTATTGCACCTTCGCACAAATGCTGGGTGACTCTGGAAAGAAACCTGGTGAAATGCTATGAGTGACAGGTAATCTGTGTAGTAACATCACAAGCTCAGCTAAGCTAGGAGAAACTCAGCCTTCTGGCAGGGTCAGCTTCTCAGAACACCATGCAAGTACCCAGGCAAGAAGCCCTTGCCTCTCTGCTTGCATCTGGGGGCAACACTATTCCTCACGTCTCTCATATAGCTTAAGGATGGAATAAGTTAAAGAATTCAATTTGCCACCTGGACCACAGTTGCAGAGACACTAGTGAAGGCAATGATAAAAATCTTGTACTGTAAAGTATGTGCCCCTTGTAGCTCGTTCCTGATACCCTAATCAAGCTTTTGCAGCCTTTACAAGTTACAGGTTCCTGTTCAGCCAACATCAGACAAACATTAGAAATCAAATTACAAGAATGCCAGGCCAAATTACAGGTCTATAACCTGTGATTGAGTCTGTTTATAATAGATAATGACAGGCATGGACTTAAAGCAAATGTTGAGGAGAATTGATCTCCTCTGTGTATTCAGTTTGTTTTCTCCATTAGTTTTTCCATATTTACGTGGTCCCTTTATGTGGTTTGTTCATCTGTGCTTAATGAGTGTAAGCTGTGGGGTCCCTAGGGTGAAGCTACCTTTATATGAAACATAACAGAGCAGGGTTTAACCAGGGGTTGTAGCTCTACTCTGAGGAGAATGAACATGACCTTTTTTCAACTTAGAAACCAGGACCATTGTATAATTGGCTATTCTGTTTATCAAATGTAGTATAACTACAGATGTTATTTTCTTTTCTCCTCTGACAAGTATTTTCCTGCATATGCCAGGGTTCTAGAAATACTACAATAAAGGACAGGTGTTTTGGAATGAATTATTCATGTTATTTAATGTGTTCAGCCCAATGAGATAAAATGAACTTTTAAATCCTGCAATGTATGTCTGGCCCTTTACATAAAACTAAACACAGTCTAACTGCACCAAAGGAATTTACTGTGTAAATGGGAACTTCAGAAACTTGTTTTGAGATAAAGTTGTCATATGTAGACAGAAGGATAGTTCAGTCTGTGCACTCCTGCCTGGCTGAAATAGGTTGGTACAAATGGAGTATGTCCTCATGCTTAGTACAATCTGAAATATCACTTCTGTACTGATTGTATGAAAACCTCTGTAACATCAAAGTATGCTTTGGAAGAAGATCATCACTTGGAAGGAATAGCTTACTGAATAGAGAGTTTGAGTCCCAGAAAAAAAATGGCAAAATGAGAAAGGAGGTTCACAATACCTTGTAACATATTTAGGTCATCTAAACATCTCTTCTGTTCAGAAACAACGCCTTTGGAATAGGCTTGATTTCCATATGCTGACTACCTTTATTTCCTTTCATTGTGTATCCATCATAGTGCTCACTTCTATTTTTAAAGATATGACATGGAAGAGTTCGGTAATTAAATGCTTAAATTTTGTTACTTTTTTTTTTAGTGTTCCCTTTTAGAACATGATTTTAGAGAAGAGGTTGGTGGAGAGATGGTCACAAATGCTCTGTGACAGGACTTATTGACTGCAGTGCAAAGTGATCTCCTTGGGGATGATGGTAATATAAATAATAATAAAATGCTAACAATTCTGCCTGCCAGGCTTCCTTCTTCAGGATATTACTGCAGTGCATCTGAATGTGCTTTGACGTGGCCAAGGTTTTTTGCTCCCTTATTCTGGGAACTATGTGTTCCTTCCTACACATTTGTGACTTTCCATTAAGAGGGACAATAAATAATTGAACAGATTTATCCTTATTTGTGGTCAGCAAAAGTCAACGAATTGCTGAAGATTTCTTTTTAATTCTTGGTTTCACAGAGGCTTCAGATTTGCCAAGAGAAAATACTACATGAAACTTTCCTTCTGAAATATTGGGAAATACATACCTTTAGTCATTTACTTAAGTGTTAAGAAACCATCCAGACACAGTTGCCATAAAATTTATAACCAGAACCTACCTTTAATTAAAACCTTATTGCAACAACAGAGAAACGGTGGGCTTTTCCATCCAGCCAAGTGGAATCTGCACATACTGGTTTATAATTCAATTTTTATAGTGGCCTTTTCAGAGGAGGCTCTCTTCTCTTTCCTGTCTGTCTTCCATTATTTCTGGGCTGGTGCCACTATCACGGCCTGAGAGCTGCAAGGCCAAATCTGAGTTTACGCAATGCAAAAGAGCTGGTCCAGCTCTTCAGTCACTCCAGACTTGCATCTGACAGCACTCACGAAGCACAGACCTTGCACAAACTGCCAATAAAAGCCAACCTTCCCCACTGCATTCCTTTAAAAGCCACTATTGTTCTCATTCATGACTGAACAACTCAGCCTCAGTTTCAAAAGAAAGAAAAAAAAAAAAAAAAAAAAGTCCAGGCTGCACTGAACAACTTCCAGACGTTTCCTCCACCCTCAGAGCATTTCAATCCTACCATAAGGCTTTTGTGTGTAGTGCCCCTGAAGTGGGTATGGTTGTTATTATTCTCTCCAATAGGACAAAATCTCTCCAATTCATGCCAGCTTGATATTTCTTTAATCTTTTAAAATAAAGTTTCTGTATGTATGAACATGCAGAATTGGAAGAGACAAGCAGCAAATATATGGTATAATTTTACTGGCAGACAAGTAGATGATGGATTATGTCTGGTGATACTTCAGCTTCTTAGGTATTAAACTATTTTCATTGTGATCCCACATTGTTTTCTAAATCACATTCGGGGCTTCGAAACAATGCAAGCATTTATAATTATTTTCATTTAACTCAGTCTTATGCTAGAAAAACAATGAGCTTCAGGAAGATGTAATGAATGGATCATTTTTAACACAAAGACATTTAGATAGCCCTCTTCATCTATTTCTGGATTATGTTTCTTAATTTAACCATTTACTACAATTACTACTAAAAATATGCTACCACCTTCCAGTGTGTTAGAAACAAAAGCAAGGGGATGGTCTTTACCCAAGAGACACAGCAACCTAAATTACAGGGCAACTAGACAGTTAAACTGGTGACCTATAAAAGAAGCATCTTCCAAAATATGTATTAAAAATGAAGTTGTATTTTACAGCAGCCACTTTAATTTTTTGACATTATTTTTAGGAAATTTATATTAGAAAAAGAAAAATAGAGATACAGATTATTTATGTTCTCTGATATGATACATACAAGATAAAATAAACCTGGGCTCTGAGCTGTAATCTAGAAGAGATGGGAATGAGCAGTATCCATGGGAAGGTCGGACAGATTTCAGTACTTTGCTTCCCATTGGAAAAGGGAGCAAGGTACTGAGGCTTCCCTCCACAGCACAAGGGAAAAATTAGATAGATTCACATAAAATTATTGAACAAAATCAGTTCCTGTGTGTAGAAAATCATTTGTGGGAAAATGCTAAGTAGAAGGGCATCTTCAATCCTGCTTTCTGGTGCTTAAATGACTTTTCTTATGAGGAAAATGTCCTTAAAAAGCAGGAGCCTAAAGGTGAGTCCAGGCACTAAGTGAAGGATATAAAGAAAGAAAGCTTCTTCTAAGTGCAGTCCTTGGCAGAATTAATCTCTCATGTGAGACTGCTGGAAGTCTCCTTCCACCTGGAGGGATTCCTGCTCAAAGTTCCCATCAAGTCAGGCCGGGAGCATCAGAGCCCCCACTGAAGCTGTGCATAAGAAAATCACTTAGACCTCATTCCAAGAAGAAGAGCAGAGAGATTCAGTGTGTGATTCTATGCACACTGATCAAGGATATTCAGCTGGGAGGCAGGACAATAACTATTGATCTATTATTTGTATCAGTTTGCAAAGTCAAAACCACATCCTCATCAAAGAGCACTCCTGTGAAATAGAGACACCTAAACAGGGGATTGGTGCAGCTCTGGATGGAACCTACTGGAGCTACCTTGCAGTAAATGCCAACACTGAGAGAGTTGTTCCCTGTCATTGGGATATGATGTTGTACCTAATCACCAATGTTTGTCCTGATTAATGGGGCATCTCTTCCATCTATCTTTGGGATCCCTCTGATGTTTTAGTTAGCTGCTTGCATTAACCTTCTTTTTACACAAAATGAAGCAACAAGCATCTCTGATAGCTAATGGTTTAGTCATTCAGCATTTATATTGGAAGTCACAAAAGAAGGAAAGCCTCGTGGACCAGATTTCTTCCATAAAAGAAGATAAGCTTGTTTCCATTCCTCATTTGACTGTGTATTAAGGAATTTTATGCAAGGTATAAATAGTATTAATTAGTGAGCAGGAAAGGACATTCCTCCCTGGCACATTCACTAGAGAGGAGGTACTGTTGGTTCAAATCTTTACAAACAAAGAGAAAACTGAACAGAATCCCGTACAAATTAGGTAATTTTTCTGTCCACCGAAATAGTGGGAAAGCAAGGACCCACTACTTAGGGCACAGTCTCATTTACTCTAGATACTCAGAACATATCTGCAAACCAGACAACATTAGCAGTTGTGATCATGTATCACAGATACTGATTACTGTCTCCTGCTAGGACAGTGGTGGACTAAATGTACCTATGCTGCTTAATTACATGCCTATGAATTAAGATGGCTGCTGTAGGAGAGTTTTGTGGTTCTCATGAGCACATGGTGCTAATGCAAAGTCCTTTATGGTAAGAAGACGAAAGTTGGCTGGGAAAATATGGACATAATGGGTTGAATAAGATCCGTGATACTAATTTCTTCAGAAGAATAATATTGTAAAAGCATTGTCTGTCTCCATCTAAATTTAGCATGAAGGATTCTTATTGTTTTTATTTAGTGGATTAATAGTTAGCTTATCCAAACATCCTCTTCCCTCTCACTATTTCCTTCCTTATTGCCTGTTTTTCCTCTACAGCTGGGAGGAAGCACTCCTTGGCCCCAGAGGACTATCCAACAGGTTACATTGCAGTCAGCCAGTGCTCCTCACCCCAATTCAAGCTGAACATACATATCTTGGAGATGCCAGGAGACTAAAATATATGGGGAGTGGTAAGATTAGGCACAAGGGAAGGGAGAGTGAGGAAATCTGTCATGAAATAGAGAGCTTAAATTTTTTTCCCTTCTGTTCATCTCACTGCTGTCAGGAAGAAGAACAGATGCTCAGGAGAGTTTCTTATTCAATACAAGGTTCTCAGTCTTTGTATTGCTGGAAACAGGTACCTGCTAAATGTAGAGCTTCATTTCCCTTCCCTCCTCTAGGTGCTAGAAAGGACTAAAGCCCCTGTTTCTCCCTGCTTCCTTCCCGTCTGGGCCACTTTCCTGTTGCAGCACCTTTCAGCATCTCAGACTGTTGCACCCAGGTCAGTGGCATGTGTAAGGGCCTGTATTTTTTGGAAAAACCTGGTGAGATGAGGCAAGCTATTTTGCACACAAAACCCTAGAAGGTCCTAATGGGTTCAGTATGTGCAAGCTGGTTAAGTTCTGACTGAAGGGAAACATATAATCATCTGCATATAGTTGGAGGTAGAAAGAAGTGAAGTTATTAAACATAGTATGAAGGAGTTTATTAGGAGTCATAGGCTGGAATTGAGAAAGCAAGCATTTTAACATATGGAAAAATTGCCTGACAATGAGATCAACTATAGGTATGAAAGGATAGAATAAGAAAGTAGCAGAAACTATATATAAAATTAGACTTAACGCTAGAAAATGTGCTGTGGGGAACACGCCTGCCTTGGAAGAAAGATGTGCCAATTGATGGAGTAAATCTTTTCCCTCTGCGCCTAGTATACAAAATCTGAAAACAGACCCAACCACAACAGACCATGATTTGAGGCTTCATGCCATCTCTGTTATGATCAGCAGAAAAATGTTATCTTTTAAGTATATGCTATGCTATATATATGCTAATATAATTTTTATAATATATTATAATTTTAATATATGCTTAAGAGTCACGGAGGAGATGGGGAAAGGACACAAGGTAGATTAAGCCATGTTTTGCCTGATAAGAGCCAAAGAACACCTTCACAGAACTGTAACATTTATTTCAATACTTCCCATCTATTCTGGTTTTGTCTAATGATTTTATTATGTACCTAGTATTTTCTGGGTGGAGACAGGACTGAAAGTAAGATATGTAATATTAAAAAATAAAGTTCTTTAAGATTACCATCCAGAGTGAAGGAAGTGCAGGCAACGTGTTTTGCCTTTCTTGCTTTCAGCACAAGGGGAAGGGAGCTGTTGGGAAAGTCTGGTGTGGGGATTTTTACAGTTTTATGACTATTGCTAAAGACAGCACGTACACACCAAAAACTGGAAATGCCCCCACCCCCCCTGCTATGTATTTATTGTGAAACCAAGGCAATAGCAGAAGGCATCAGTGCTGCTGTTATCAAGTCAGCAGGGAATACCAGAAAACCTCATGTTGTCTCAGCAGCTGGGAGATCCTGCAGCTGTGGATAGGCAGCAAAATCTCAGTTCTCAGCTAGTATGGCAGCACATGTGTGGGTCTAAGAAGTCTTGAATCAACTGTCAGACATTGCCTCAGGGCACAAAGATGCATAGATTTTTCCACTGTCTTTTTTTGCAATCTCTCCACTTAATCCATCACAGCAGCTTCAGTGAAACCCGATAGGTCACTGGTGGGTTGCTTCCTGCAGCTCCTGTTTTTTTCCTGTGCAGACAGTCTCACAGAGCAGCTAATCAGGTTTAAATGTCTGGAACAAAAATACCAGAAAAGAGCAGAGGTTTGTTAAGCTATATTAATCAGCATATTTATTTTATATGATTAAATAGTGCTTTTAGATGAAAAAGGCTAAAGCCATTGTTGCAATTTTGTATTTTTTTTTGAGGGTTTTCTATTCTTAGGACTTGAGATTTATATTTTTGAAAAAAATATCTGTCTTGCTTTGTTTTATGCTAAGTTGTGGTTTTACACTCTCATGTATGGATTCTGGAGGTGTCTTTGTCCTCTTGTGTAATTTTTATGTACAAATAGAGAGTACTTCACTGTGTAAACACACACTAAAATGAGGCAAATTGAGCCATTTCTGTTCCCAACCACCTGCTCTATCTCAGAGTCCCTACAAAGCAATTACACATCTGAGTACAATATCTGTGGAAATTGATGTTTTTTCATTACAGAGTCTTGGATAAGAAATTCTGAGTTTATATTTTTCATCATTATTTTACAGACTTTGGCAGCATTACACTAGTAAATCAAATAAGGTCAGTTTCATTATTTCATCCAAATGATAAAAATTTTGATCATGTGGTTTATAGAAAATATTGTCAGTGAAACTGTGGGGAGTTGATGGATACTTACTAATCAATATACCCAAAAACTAATGGCAGATAGATGCTTAAAAAACATTCAGCATATGGTCTTAAGAGCTCTGAAGCTGTGTAGCTTCACTGTTGTTTAGAACCCCCATTGGTATTTGCATTAAACTTAAACACTGATATTCTTTAGAATACTTCTACTCAAATATATACAGTCAAAAGAAAATCAAGAAAATCAGGAAATACTACAAGTTTGTGTTTCCTTTTCTGTAAGTGAGAGAAAAGATCAGTGTGTGTTTTCTTCATTCTTCTGAATTATGCTGTCACTTGGCCTGAAAATGCAATTAATTTGTCTTCATGACCATGCAATAATCTGAAATACTCTTCTGTACTCTTCTGCATCTATGTTCCAGATCTGGCCTTTGACGTAGGTGACAGGATGATGGTTTCCTCTTAACCACCGTAGAGTGAGTTCTTAGAAGGTTGTCAAGAGTTCTCTCAGCTGTCCCAAATCCTTTGGTGACTCAGATCCATTATATTTCTTGCTTTTCATTTTAATATAGATGCATGTGAATGGGAGGTACCCAGTGCCTTTTTGTCTGTTGTGTTCCTGTGCTCCCTGTCATCAAGGGATCAAATAGAGAAGAATAGGTCTTTGGAGGTCAGGAGCCTTGGGTGGCAGGCTTAAATTAAACATTTAATTGAGTGACCCTCAGCAAGTCCTTTCATTCTGCACATTAATTTTTCTTTATGACTGTCATTTGTAATATCCATGACACTGAGATGTCTCTGTGGCTGGGACTGTTATTAATTATTTGCATGACTCACATCCAAGAGCCCGAGTGACAGAGTCAACCCATCTGTGCTAAACACAGTACAAAACTGACAATCACACATATACAGATTGTAAAACTCATGTTTATCCCTAAAGTAACAACAATCCATAATGCAAACAACATTAATGCTGGCTGCCTTTCATGACTCTTGCTCTAGAAAATCCTGAAGGAAGCAGAGCTTTGAAAATGAGACAAATAGATGAAACAGCCACTAAAAATGACTTAGTCATGATAAGTTAGCTGCTCACCAGCAGATTGTTTTGAGAAGCTCCTATCTGGAATATCTGAGGCAAAGCATCTGTTTCCAGCTACACCCT
Organism: Heliangelus exortis; assembly: GCF_036169615.1. NCBI lineage: Eukaryota > Metazoa > Chordata > Aves > Apodiformes > Trochilidae > Heliangelus > Heliangelus exortis. The sequence goes on from NC_092422.1 coordinate 68,611,797, forward strand.
TGCACAGTGAGCTTTGCATAGAAGGAGTACAGTGAGGACACATGAAGGCAGCTAGTGCCTGTATGATGTCACCCTGAAGCACTCAAACATCTGAGTTTTGGTTTATTTCATGAGGCTTTTTTTCATTAACTAAGCCAAATGCCATGTTCTGTTACCCTAGTCCTTCCCAGGAATGGATTATAGCTGTCTAGATTATCAGAGTTCACTTATTTTGCTAACAATGCCCATGTTTCCTTCTCTTTACAGTATGATATGACATTAATCTTGATTTTCTACTGACCAGTCCAAGGGTTTTAACACTTAATACTTTTATGCATGAAAAGCAGAAGTCCTGTCAGCATGATGTAATTAAATTCTCATTGACCCTTAATATCTTTAACAGAACTTCTCGCAGTCACATAATTACAGTAAATTGTAAGGAAAGTGTCCAGATTCAGTCAGATCTCCTGAATAATAACAGCCTTCTGCATTCCTGAGCCCAAACCTTTTAGCATTGCTGTTGAGATGTGTTTAAAGAACCTTGAAAGAGTAACAACTATAAAACCATAGCAATACCAGGAAGAAAATCCTACTTACATCATTGGTGATTTGTTAGATGTTGGAAAAATCATTGCAAATAATTTTGATATTCCATTCAGAAATTAGTATCCAGGGTTTAATCAAAATAATTTACTAAACACTGGCTCTCTGACCTACTTTCTTAGTAGCCAGTCTACAAAAAAACATACCCATTACAAATGTTTCGAATTAGAGATATTCAGGAAAATGTCAATGTTCTGGAGCACGAGTTTCAGAAAAATGAATAATATCTCAAGGCATTTAATGGCAAGGTTCAGGAATGGATACATAAAAAATTAAATATCAAAGTAAGCTTTGATATTGTCTGTCATTCTCGCACACAGAGATAAGGCATCAGGGTACTGATTGTGTCCTGAGATAGCCCACAGATTATATCTGAGATGGTGCCACCTCATACTATAGTCACAGACATCCTAAATTAATATTTTTATTTTTTCATATTTAAGATGACTAAGTCTCAGCTTTAATATACATATACAGACACACACACATGTATATGTACACAAAGGATTGCATGGACAATTTTGTACCAAAAAAGCAAGGTCTTTGTATACTCAGATATTCTTTTTTACAGTTCAGAACTTCCATGCAGTGACAGCTGGAATCACCATACACACCAATACCCCTCGCTTCACCCTTCCCCACAAATGTCATTATTTCTGAAAATATATTGGTTTGCCACCTGCATCTTCTGATGGCATTTCCTGGCTATTGATTTACTGGAAATTCCCTTCTCTGGGTTCCCCATGCAGGATTGACCATTCACTAGTGAGCAAGTGAAGGGGAAGACTTGCATTTCAAGGGACCTCACTGATGAGCAGGAGCAGCCACCCATTTGATTCACACCAGCAAAGATTAGTTCCCATAAATCTTATTTCCCTAGACTTTTCCTGCTGATCAAAGTGTCACCCGGTGATAATGTAGAGCAGAAGTGGAGGTTTCTTGGCTGCTGGATGCAGACATGACAACACTCAAGGTTCACAGATGGTTTTGCTTTATCAGAAAATGATCTCAGCTTCCACCCCCTAAATTTCTCATGCTAGAGGAAAATCAGAACAAACGAATAGAGCAGATTTTTGAGGAGTGGGAGAAGAGTTATATTTCCTTCAACTTAGGCACCACTAGGATCCCCCAGCCTCCAGCTAGGGCACATCCATCTTCCCTTACTGCTGTGAGCATTTAGGACAAGCAAAAGCCATTTTCCTCTCTCTCTTATTCCACAGCATGTTCAGGGCAGTGTTCAAGGCTGTTATATGCTTCCCCAGCCAGACATAGCAGCTGGGCCCAGGGCCAGGAGTCCTACTCATTGTCCAGAAATGTGATTCTGATTTGGACTTTGTATTGGTTCAGGGAGCTGTGCTGAGCTTCCTTGGGGAAGAAAGGAGTTTGGCCAAAGTCTTTGTAACACAATGCGAGTGCAAACCCCAGAGCTGAAGAACACATAGCAACAGAAGGAGCTTTGGCCAGCTTCATTTATATCACTTGCAGCACTGCTATGACTTGCAGCTGCAGCACAACTGTATTGCCTGTGAATGGCAATAGATCATCCCTGCCTCCACAGCCCTGGAAGGGCACAGGAACTCTTTGACTTGTGTTCGGGAAGAAATGGTTCACACTGACCTCACAGCTGTTTGCTGAAACTTTGGAACAGGATTAAAAATACACAGAGATCAAGAAAAGGGGCTTCATGCTAGTATCTTGCTTGCATGGAGCATTCCCCCTTGGACATTAAACGCAGAAGAGCAGAGAGAAGGCTTCTTCTTCCATGAACTCTGGCTCTTTGCAGACTCAGTGGGATCTTAGGTAGATTGGGACAGTGAAACTCAGTAAGTCAACTTGGCAAAGCTTCGTCACACAGCTTTAATCATTCAAGATGTTTGCATTTTGTTTATTTTCTTGGTTGTTACATGACTATATAAGCAATCTGGTTTAAATAATTTATTCCCAATGCTTTCAATTTCCTCAGGAAAAAAGGAACAAAAGAAATTACTTAAGCAAAGAGAAAAATGTGAAGTATTTCCAAGGTTTTCTGTCCTACAGGATCAGGACTAGAAAGACAACAAGCTATCAAGTGTACAATTACAAACCAGAACTACTACAAAAGCAGTTAGGATGCTGAGATGGCAAGGATATATATTTCCTAGTTAGATAGGTTTACATTGCACAGAAATAGTCTCTGGTCAAGGGACGGAGACAAAGACTCTCTGCCAGGCTCCAAAACCCTGAGCTTTTGCTCACCCTCCCATTCAATCATACTAGATCCTTACCCATAAAATATTACAATGCTTCAAGAAGAAATAGTGGTCAGGTGCTCTGTGAAATTGGAGCTGAGAAAGTAAACAGTGGCCTCTGAATTTCTGTTCTAATATTTATTTTTTTTTTATAACTGACCACTGTATTTTACAGAAGATAACAGTAGCACCATTTCCTTGGGAAACTGCTTTCATGGTTATCTGTGCCAATCTGGAAAAGAGGATTTGAAGCTTTCAGACACACTGAGACATCCAGTAAGTGTGTCCGTGTGTGTCTGCCTAGGATCAAGAAAGAGGAAATCCATCCCCTTGACAGCAATATGTCTATTGTTTCTAGCAGAAGCACTTATTTCACTTATTTTCTCTTTCAGACACAGACCTAATTTTTGTCAGTTTACTAGTCTTGCAGTAATTCTTACTATGTGAGTAACTGTAGGGCCATTTTGACACTTCCCCAGGGGCCAAGAAGCAGTGGTTTAACTGTGCTGGCCCTGTCAGGAGACAAAGCAGTATTTCAGAGAACGGGGACTCTTTCCTCAGCCACACAAATCTCTAGGAGATTTACAGCTCTGTGTCTGCAGGCTGAGTCTTTTATCAGAGGTGTCCTCTGAGGAATCACACTTATCTCTTCTCAAGTCATGGGGTATTATTTGATTTTTTAGGGTGCCAAAAAAAAAAAAGGATCTTTCTTTTTAATTTGCCAGGATCAGACCAGGTTTGGATATAGCTGTAGGTAGGATTTGACATTTTACACTTGAAAGAAAAGATCTTTATGTAGAGCAAATACAAGGTCTGGATTCATTACACATCAAGATAGATCATTCTCTTTCTAAGCTTACTGCACTGGATTTTCAATTCTCATTTTAAAATCTTTCTAATAATTGTCCTATAATTTATGCTAATCTTTGCTTAACATCTCCTGACCCATACTGCTGACACCACCATTCTGCAAACAAATGGGCACAATAGTTCTGGTGTAGAAAAGTCAGAAAAGGGAGAGAGAGACAGAGCAGGTAAGAAATAGAGCAGAAATTGTTTGGGGGCTCCCTGAGGGGCTTTGTTCAGATATCCATTGAAGTTTGTTCTTAGTAATTAGTCAGCAAAATCAGTAGCTTGCCTAGCCTCTACTATGATTGTTCTTGTGTTTTCTCCAACCCCAGCTAAAGAAAAATACTTGATATCTCTGGCTCTAAATAATTTTCTCTTCTCTTCTGCTACAGAATTTCTGCATAATTTTATCCCAAGAGGAATGAAAACCATCAAATCTCACATGTTGATCAAAGCTCTTAATTATATGAATGTACTGCTATGCAATGGTACCAGGCACAGTCACCCAAAGGGGATGTAGCACAGATAACAATATAGGATCTCACTATAAAGAAATTATTGCAGCTAATGAGATTAAGCTATTTATGCTAGAAAACAAAATCAGACTTCCAGCTCCGGAGTGGCACAATGGATAATTGCTACTTAATAGCTAAGGTCAGTTTTTACAGGAAAATCCATGAGTGAAGGAGAGAAGGCTATGTTATTATATATGTGACTAAAGTAATATATCTGTTTATTTAAGTTATCCACAATATTGTAAAATAGTATTAATTAAAAGTGATTGAAAGAAAGAGGACTGCAAGGAGAGGACAAGCAACTGTGAATTTACAGTCTCCAGACCCAAAGAAACCTGGAGTTCCTGGCAGGGAAATTAACTTTGCTAAATTGATAGCAGCAGCCACAAGAAACAGGAGCCTTGTCTGCTGATGTGAATGGGATTACACTGCTGCAAAGCATGGTGAGGTGATATGGGGCTGTCCTCACTCCCCTGCTCTCCTTGGGGGAAGAGGATTTCTCTACAAAATGACCTATATCAAAAGAGCAGGCCAACTCCTAAGAAGTAACATGCTAAAATAATTAAAAATATTTTTCTTTTTTTTGGATGTTGGTTCTTCATACAAGAGGCAAATGAAATCTCTCCATCTGAGGCAAATAAGACCTTTCATCCTTGTTCCTTTTTATTTAATTTTGTCTTTGTGATATCTTCCCTTTCCTACACTGTTGCTCTTTCCAATTTCACCTCTGACACCAGCTAGATGTCAGAGCTTTGTTTTCTATCTCTGGCTGCTATTTAATATCTTTGTGCAAACCCCAGACCACAGTCTACCCCACAACTTTTTCTTTTCTTTTTTTTTCTTTTTTTTTTTTTTTTCTTTCTTTCCTTTGTACTCTCATCTTACTAAAATAAAATGGAAAAAGGCCACTCCTTATCTTAGTTCCCATATTTATGCTACAGTTATAGGAACCATCTGCTGAAAGACCACAGAGAGGTGGAGGTGTTTAGGTTTGCACATTGTACAGTGGGATACTTCAACACTTTCCACAATTGCATCTACTGAAAATGCCTTTTTGAGCAAGCAAGCATTGAAGGTGGAGGCAGCTACTCTGCATCAGCTGGCAGGTCACATCTTCCCCCATGTGGCACCATCAGCAGAGTTTTACCCTCACCAGAACAAGCTCATCCAGCTCCTTCCAGTGGTACAGAGAGCAGCACCACTTCATTGATGCCAGCAGACACTTGCTGAGGCAAAACTATCGAAGAATTTTAAGTACTAACTTGACTCCAGAAGCACATCTATGGTGGCTCATGATAGGTGCTGGACAACCGCCTGGAAGGTACTGTCTTTGACTCAGACTGAAATAAATGTTTCAAAGTGCCAAGTTCCCTTCATCACAGTATCTGTGCAAAAATCTGGAGTACTGCAGGCCTTCAAGATAATTTTTTACCCACTACTTGGACATAACTAGGATATTGTGCACAGCTCAGATTGAAAAAGGTCTGCAGAAGCTCTTTACTGGATCTTTTTCTTCACTGTTATTTTACATAAGGATGATGCACTTCCAGAGTGCTGAATCACACCTTTTCAATGATTGTGTATGGGACCTGGATACGAAAACATTTTTGTCTACTGGTAAAGGTTTTTCTTGACTGTGAAACCATGCGTTAAAGCATTCTTATGAAGCGAATCACTTTGTCCTTAATTTATCTCCCTGTTACTTCTCCAAGAGAATATTTAAAGCAAAAATGAGAAATTCTGATTCAGGTTTGTTGGTGCTCTGTTGCTAGACCAAGTACCATACATTATTCACTTCACATTAATTCACAGAATACCTGATTTACACAATCAAAGATAACAATTGTTGTTTCATTAGAAGTTTAACTTTCATTAAATTAAAACAGAAACATAATTGTAACCTGCTAAATTCAGTTAAGGGAGTTAGAATCATAGAATGGTTTGGGTTGGAAGGGACTTTAAAAATCTATTTTCAACACCCCTGCATGGGCAAGGACACCTTCCACTAGGTCAGGTTGCTCAAAGCCCCATTCAACCTCGCCTTGAACACTTCCAGGGAGGGGGCAGCCACAACTTCCATGGGCATCCTTTTGCAGTGTCTCACCACCCTCACAGGAAAAAATTTCTTCCTACTATTTAACCTAGATCTCCCCTCTTCATGTTTTAAACCATTTCCCCTTGTCCTCTCACTACACACACATGTAAAAAGCCCTACCCAAACTTTCTTGTAGGCCCCCTTCAAATATGGGAAGGTTGCTATAGGGTCACCTCAAAGACTCCTCTTCTCTAGGCTGAACAACCCCAACTTCCTCAGCCTGGCTTCATAGAGGAGGTGCTCCAGCCCTCTGATCATTTTAGTGTCTCTCCTCTGGAAATGTCCCAGGAGCTCTATGTCCTTCTATGTCCAGAACTGGACACAGGAAGTTGGACTTGCAGACACAGGAACAAATTTACCTTGTTTTTGTGAAGTGCTTTGAAACTCCTAAACTATTACAGAACAAATAATCTTTTCCAAGTCATTACCATGTTCAAGTGTAAACTAAATCTACAGATGCCATTAATTTGATGACAAATCTATTTTTCAGTGAGCAAAATCAATCTAGAAGGATAGCAGAGCATACCAACATCACAGCCTTCTTAAATCATATCAGAGCTACTTGTACAACCTTAACTTACCTGAATCAAGAGTCTTTAATGATTACTCATTTAAATAGCCTTACAATTTCCACCTGAATAAGCTTACATTTGCCACTCCAGGTAAGAACTTCTTAGAAAATAGCAGAAAAACAAATGAAAACCAAAATTAACAGTTGATTTTGAAAATGCTCCTATTAGGTGCCTCCCAGTTCAATAGACTGTGTTTCGTGAGTGATGTCCACCACAGTCCCTGACCTCAGTGATGCTGTCACTTTCAGAAACACTAGTATTTGCAGACACAAATATCATAAAATATACATTTCAAGTATAAAATATCAAGTTTGGTGGACTTACAAAGTCACTAGAAAAAATCTTGTGAATGAAGTCATAAAACTCTTGAGCCTCCTTAGACTCTCAGTTCACACTTAGTGTTTCAGAAGAATCCTTGATCCATGTGAACATAGCTCCTGCAGAGGTCTGTGCAATCTCCTTTCATCTAAGGTCATTTTGAAGCTTTTTGGCCATTAAAATCTCAGGACACAGTCTCAATTTCTCGATTAATATTCATCACTCCTTTTTGAATCAGGATCCCTGTGAGGAATCAGAGCACTTGGTGCATGACTGTTAATGTTCTTGTTATCTCACTCTGCCTTGCTGTGCTTTTATTACCATGTATTACAATTTTAAGATTGTGATCAGCAGCATTAGAAGCAATGCACAATGTTTTCAAAACACAGCAAGCTGAAAGTTCTGTACACAGTAGTATAAAATCAATAAAATGCTTTTAATAGTGCTGTGGCTAAATTTTAAAGAATAATATCACTTTTTTACAACAGGCACTAGATTAAAATTTTATGTTTATTTATATAAGATGACACTTTGTGATCTTTGACTAAAAGGGTAGTTCACAGAGGAGTAACGCTTGCCAAGTTAGCTAAAGAGGAGCCCAAATTCTCATTAATTCAAACAGGAAACAAGAGAGGAAAAGTGTTTTGTTTTCCTGCATGTCTTTTCAAGATAAATGCTTTAATTCCAAATTCAGAACTGTTTGGAACTAAGCCTGGTTAAAACAATTGAATGGTTTACTATTGCTTAAAAATAAATCCAACAACTCCAGAGTATACTATAAAAGTACTTCAGTGGTTATTTCATTCTTTTTTTAATTATAAATTTTAGAAGGAGAACAATTCTTTTATACTGCTGTCACTGAAAGGACAAGAACACTTCAGGTTCTGCTAATTAACAGTGGTCAAATGTTTCTTGACTTTGTCTGGAATGTTTACTCTTTCATCACATGGTATTTCAGAAGAGTAGGATTAAAAAATAGATGATGTTATTGCTATATATATATATATATATATATATATATATAAAACCCCATTGCTAAGTAAACAAGGAGTACATCACAAGAAAGGCATTACTTGGAAATGGCATCAGCCTTCCTCTGTTTTCCATAAAGCATATTCCAGGCCAATTCCCATGAAACAGTTTTCAGTGCAGTTTTATTCAGTGTACTCAGTGTATTAGTAAAAGCCAAAATATTAAAGGGAATTACTTTGCTGCCACAAGGCAGCCTGCATGAGCAATATGGCATTTATACATTTGAGGTGCTGGAACAAAGCTGGGTGGGCACAGACAGATCTGTGTCTTTAGACCTATGGCACAGCTCTGTCACTCAGCCCAAGGAACAGATGTGAAGCTACTCCAGCCTTTGCCTTGAATGTCTTTCCTGTAACATTTTCTTTTCCGAGAAGTCTTGCTTTGCTTCGTTTCTGTCTTTCCGTGATGAAAAAGCTGCCTGGCAAGCCAAAAAGGATCATGCTTCAGCTCCTGGTTCCTGGAAGGGCCTTTTTGTGATGACGCATTCTCCATCCCCGCTCCAGCAAGCTCTGTGGGAGCACTTCAGTGTTTATGAATCATTCAGACAACCACGCCTGGTGGAAATGCAAAAAGCACAATATTGTAAGATTTCATGATTTTCCAGTATGTCACATCACCATAGAAAGAACTAGGTGGAAAGAAGTTTCTGGTGAAACTTCTTTATTTGACAGAGGCACATTTTGAACAGCATCCAGTACTCTTTAGATTCAATGCACACCCAGCAACATGTGAGCACACCTATTTTCTGTTCCTCAGAGACAGAAGAGTGCAGTGCTGGGCCCTGCACCCATTTCACTCCATCCCCACTGCCAGAGAAAGGCTATAGCAGCTTTTCTAGATTTGAAAGAAGTGAGGCTGAATGGCATGGCCACTTCAAACACCTCTAAGGTAAAAAAGTTTATTAACTGCTGGGAATGCACATGGAAGGCAATGAGGTAACATTCTTTCTAGCACCAACTGCCTGACATAGAAACTGTATTTCCTTCCAAATAAAAATCCAGAGCTGCCTATAGAGACAGTAAATCAGCACCACTTCCAAACAGAAGAACTGGTTTGTCACAAGCAACCAGCTAGCAGCATTTGACATCAATACAAAGTCTATTCCACAAGTTCAGACCTCCATTAAGCTAAGAGTGGTTATAAACAGTCCTTCCACAGCATTTGAGAAAACAAGAAATTGAATACATTTCTTAGCTTGGTATTTTAACTCTGGTTAAGTTAAAGTTGTGAGAACAGTTAGTTTATTAATTTGGTGGCTGAACAAAAATTTTGCAATGGGAAGAACAGATAAAAAAATTGCTCTCTTTTTATTAAAATACAGGAGAAAAAAAAAATCATTGTAGGTTTTATTTTTGTAACTTTTGAGGACAGTTCAAAAAAATGTAATTTGGGATGCAAAATCCTGTTTTGTTGTTTTCACCCTAGATGGGCCTGTGTACACAGGAGGGTTGGACCAGATGACTGCCAGAGATTCCTTCCAACCTCAACCATCTTGTGATTGTGTGAAATGGTCAAACAGAAGTCAAAACTTTTCCTAAGTACTTCCTCCCATCCCAGATTAATTTACCTAATTTGATCTTTGAAGTCCCAAGACCCTCTGGTGTAACACAAGGGACCGTGTATGAGATTCAGATAGATAATTTTCAAAACCAAGCAAATAACTTCCTCTCCCACTCCTGAGACACTGCTTTTCTTTAGTTACAAGTATTCTCTCCACTCCTAGAAGCTGCATCTGCCTTAAATCAACTACTTAATGGGTGGTGGTGTTTTTTTGTTTGCTTTGATTTTATTCTTAGAGAAGTAGGAGGATCACAGGAAACAGGCGCTGAAAATTTTCATTTCATATAGTCCCTTTTCCAGTTTGAAAACATGAAAAAGAAAGGAATGCTGCCTAAATGTGCTAGAGTGATACCAAGAAACAAATGCAATGGAAATATAACTTTCCCCCCTTCTTGCCACAGGTAAACATTTGTTATACAATATTATGTTACTATTAGAACAGCATGTAGAACATTTTTTTTTTCACTTATTCACTGACCCAGAGATCCTATTTTTCTCCAGCCTATTACATACAGCTTTACTTACTGATTTCCCCTATTCGAAACATCCAAAATGAGAGAGATTGGGTTGATGTAACACGTGACATTAATAGGAGACACTGTCTTCGATCCTTAAGTTTGGTATCTTAAGACATTTTTTTAAAGTGTTTTAACTTAATCATGCTACCGAAAATCCTCTTAAAGACTGACATGAGAGGGCTTTTGTTCTCTCTTTTGTACATTTACTTCTCATACACATCTTTCATATGACCTACAATGATGCATTGTTTCAGTCTATAATTTATTGCTGCTATGTCCTGCAACACCTTTTGAATAAACAGGATCAGAGACATTTTTTTTAATAGAACAAACAGAAGTGAACTCCACTGAACACCACCCTTAAGGGCAACTGGGAAACAAGCTTGGACATGAAGGAAGACCTTCTAAAACAATACAACAAAATACAGCTATGGACATCTTTTTAATGGGAACTAGCTAAAAGAAGCCAATAAATGCAAAAGTTTTTTTTGTTTGTTTGTTTGTTTCTTTTTTGGCAATATATGAAACTACACTGTAACTCAAGACTCATTTTCAAGGTGGCTTGAATTTTTCCTTCCAATACATCACAAGCTATGGCACTACGCAGAGAAGTGCCAGAAACAAACAGCACACTTTTGGACAACATATGTTCCAAAAGTCATTGACTGTTTCTATAATCTTGTTGTGGCTCTTCTCTTTTTAGCTGCTTGAACCTATGCCAATCTAAGATTGACTAAAGAGATTTAGAAAGGAGAAAGTTATGGACTGAATTATTTCAAGTAAAATTGAAAACTCCCTTCATTGTGCAGAACTCAGTGGAAGCTTAAAGACATTTCAAAGTAAATGTATTCTCCCTTGTATTTTTATTTACTACTATTAATTATTGTGATGGTTTGATATCAGAAAAACTCAGAACACAAAGACTCATAACAAAGTTAAACAAGGAAGATATGTTTCAGTACTGTCCATGATTTTGGCACTGGAATAAAAAAGTTTTCTTGTTTTTAATTTTTAATTATGACAAAAATCATCACTCCCCTGTTTCACCACTGTATCGAATTTTACGCTTTGAAATTTAAAAAATCTTTTGAAACTGCTATCAGCACAAGCTGAGTGGAAATTTATTTCCCATGCTGACAAATTATCCATAACATATACCCTATTTCACTCCATGAATCCTATCCTCTCATAGATTATTACCCATTAAATGATATCTATTCCACAGAAAATGCACAAGCTGAAAACTTGCTTGTATTAGCAGCTTCATCCTTCCTTCCATACATATTGCTTAATACACATACAGGCACAAAAACAATGAAAAAGTTCTGTGTTCTAAAGATGCAGTGCAACCTATTCTTAAAAAAATGCGACACATTGCATCTTGTACTTCAAGCCATTTAATATTGCATGCAGATGTTCCGTAATTTCAAATGAAAATATATATATACAGTTAACTCTTAAGTCAGCTTGCTCTTTTCCATCCAGGTAAATGTTGCTTTTGAGGGTAGATAAGCCAAATTTTACTCTTCTGGACAAGACATACACTTTAAAGTCATAGAAAAGGCATATAGACCATGGATGAATGACATCAACAAATAATTTGTTTTCAGGAGGTATGTGACAACTAATGTGTCTCTTCTCATCAGTTTTTTTATGGAAGCACCATCGTAAAATCTGTCTAACACAAAACAGAGGTCAAGCTCTGAAGCATTCCTCATGACCTGCAGTTTGGAGAAATGCCCTACAGATATATCTTTGCTTCACCCTAAGACACAAGCTAGTACCACACCTACAGTTTTTTCTAACAGTAATTTTTGACACATGGCTGGAAGACAGGGATGGGTACCAAGTTCCTCTTTTCATTCCTCACTCATTTGATTCTAGTTTTAATCCTCATCTGAAGAACTGAAATTAGCCCATCTTCCTGATGCCTGTTTATTCTTAAAATATTACTCTATTTTCAGTGTTTAAAGATTTTTCATCAAAGGCTATGATATCTGTTGAACTGAATGCACAGATTTTCTCTATTTGACTGACAAGCCAGTGTATTAAAGTATTAAAATTTCAAACCCATCATATTTTGCATGTAAATAATGAGCAGTTGTATAAAATAAAAATTGATTTTTTTTTTTTTTTTTTTAATATTTAATTGCTGGCAGAATCTAGAAAGTTCACAAACATTTCCACAGTCTTAATATTCAATATCTCCTAATCAAGGGCAAACAAGATAACATGACTGGAGGCTAACAGTCACTCATGTACTGATGGCCTGTCCAGGATAGTAATAATAACAGTAATACAAAATTCTCCCTTTCCATAATGGTCAGACAGTGAAATAACAAACATGCTCAGCTCCTAACCAAGCTTACTTAAGTGATCAACCATAACGCTTTCTTTATTGCCCTGCCAAGATTTTGCTGGCAATTACATGAGTCACAGAAGCTTTATGTAAATCTTTTCAAATGGATTCAAAGCATGTTGGTTGTATTTTGTACTACTTGATACCATATTGCAATAACCATACTCCCCAGTGGTAAATACCTGCAGAGAGAACAGAAGAACTTCAGCTCCACTCAGTTATTGGAAATTCCTTTTCAGATCAGCTAAGCAGAAGTATTGCTTTTGATCCAAAGTTCAGTTCACAGCAGGGACACATTTCTCATGGCTCAGCTGAGTTACTGGGATCCCTCACTGCTGCTAGGTGGCTGATGGCAGCCTGGCAGAAGCAAGGAAGTGGCTGGGCCCAGCACTGCAGAGATGCTATAAGACAGAGGCCAGAAGAAAAATTCTAAACCTGAATATGCTCAAACCATGAAATAGATTAATCCGGAACAAATTTTGCTATTCCCCAATAATGCATTTACCAACATACTGACAGCTCAGTCTTATTAACACAAAGACAAAACGATTTACCTCTTTCAACTTTCTTACCTGTGCTTATTTTTTTGCAAAATGCGTGACGAGAATGGGTAAAAGCTTCACCAAAAACTAAGAACAGAATGTTCAGTAATTTACTCAGCATGCCTCAAAGTAAACTATTTATCAGCAGAAATTAAAGAAATGCCACGTGTGAAGGTTTTATTTATTAACACAGTGTAGCCCTGCTTCAGCTAAATACTTTTACAAGAACCTTGATTAGAAGAGGGACCAAAATTAACTTAAGATTTCTTTTTAATTGAGAAATTAACATTGGGTCAGAGAAAGAACTAAATGTTACACACACAATTTGAGACATTCCACGTATATGACATTTGTTCACTGAACTCCAGAAGCACTGAACAGTGAGGAATCTTTTATTTTTGTATTCTGATTTAAAAATTGTCTAATGCTTAACTTCTGAAGAAATGTAGTCTCAAAGAAAACTGCTGTTGAAAAGCTCAGAGTTTTCAGTCACACTCTCACAAAGCTGCTGAAAGAAAAGTAGTTGGTCCTTTAAGGCAAGACAACGTCAGCATTGGCTCTGAAAGAAGCCTAAAACACTGCATGCTTGAGTGAGCTGCTGCTTTCTTCACGTGATTTACAATAGGAGCCACATTCAAAACACAACCACCTCCTCAGTACAGCTTACACTTGTGCAAAATAGAAAACTAAAAGGATGATGCACAGTAGGGAATATTCCTGTACAAGACTTGAAAAATATTTGGATACACTGAAACAAGGTCTTACAATTCAGCTTGGCAAAAGTTTACAGTATCCCTGGTTTCAATGATAAATATGAAGCTTGACATACTTTTTTTAAGGGTGGATGGGAAGCTGAGACAAGTAGAAAAGCCTTTTACTTTCGCTGTGAAAAGATGCCTAAATTATGAAGCCAAGACTGTAGCAGTGCACATGAAAGAACTGGTTATATGAATTATGTATCAATTCACAAAGTTATAGCAGTGCCAGTTCCTTTCAACCATTTCTTATAATATCATACAGTAGGTCACAGAAGGGTGGGCTCCTGTCAAATGCTGTTTTAACAGTGTTTTGCAGTAAAAAAGAGCTAATGAACCATGGAAGTGAGACAGATTTGGGAGGAGTGAGCAATGGTATGTGAGCATGGTCCAGACAAAGTTATATACCAGCAAGACTTACCTGCCCTGCATGAGAGAAAAAGCATATTTAAAATGGTCTTTGTTGGGTAAGATCTGGAGTTACAGAAGCGGTCAAAAAAAGACATAGGGTTAGAACAAATGAACAAAAACTCCACCCAATGGGAAAAAGCTGTGGTAAGTACAAGATGCCAAACTAAATTGTTTACAAACACCATGGACACTTGCTAACATTCAAAAATTTCGTTAGATTTAACTGAGCAGTTCTTTTGATTCATGTCAAAGAGATGACTAAAAGCTTGCCAGGGCTCATTGAAGCATTCCTTCACTTTCCATGAGCTGTTTCTTGAAGGACATGACATAGTGGTTTACAAGAGAGAAATGTCAATGAGTAAAATTTAGAATTAAGCCATGCAGAAAGAAAGTATAAAATTCTTTGTCTAAAATCCAACCCTTACCTAGTCCAAACTGTATGCAGCTGGTTCTATGCCTATGTAATTATCTCTACAAGACTGAGCTATGTAGTGGGTAAGAAAATATAATTGACAAATTTTGTTAAAAATGAACTTTTCAAGTTCTTGATGAAAGATGAAATAAAGGTTTTGTTAGGTGTGCCTGATATTGTACAAAATTTTTTTGATGATTAAACAAGGAGATTGAAATGAGTGTTCCAGACAGTGTTCAGGTCATTAAGTTGTGAAAATGTCAAAGCAATTAGGGTCACATAATCAAAGTCTAATGAGAAGTCTGAGTTAAAACTTCTCATTATTTTGCGCTACCTGAAGTGAATTTTAATAAATATTTTTGAGTGCTTCTTCTACAAGAACTGAAATATGTTCCACCACCCATGTCTTGCTTGGGAAAGACTTAACACCCAAAAAGAAGGAACAGTTGTTTTTCTACTCCTTTCTACTTAATAACTTTTTTTTAGATGAACAACCTCTACCTCCCCCCAACATAAATGGAAGCAAACTAGGTTTAAACATTTAAAAAGATATAAAGATTTATTAAATGAATCAAGATTTGACAGATATTACATAAATTAAACAGCAATAAAATTTTACTCGGGTTTATGTACAGATCACAGTGATTTTCATTGTGCAATGAGGGCCGACTTTGTAACTTTGAACAGTACTTACACATGTGAGCTACAACAAGTAACCAGCAACACACAACATTAGTCCAAGTTAACCTTGAAGTCTAGAAGTTCAAACTGGTCATCCAGTACACAAATGCCTGCTACCACTATCACTATTTACTACACAACATAGTATTTATAAAGCAGTCAAGGTTTGCCATAGAAAAGTGCAAAACATGAAAGTCTGTACACAGTACAGTACAAAAAGGAACCATGCTACAGTCATTGAAAGCTGAAGAATAATTCTATAGCATAGGAAGCACTGCATCACAACTCTTCTGAATGGCAAGCAGATAAGGCTGAGCAACAGCCATATCTTAATTGCTTTCAAAACTGCAAAATCCCTGTTCATCCATTTAAACATAGTTTAGTACCTATATCTGATCCATTAACAATGACTTTCTACAGTGGAAGATCACATTAGTTAAAGCTCAGTAGCACACATATTAATTGATCAAGCTAATTTACAGGAAAATCTACAGCTTGTTCTCCATTGAAATCATGAAGCATTATATCATTTGGTTACAAGGCAGTTGAGTTTACAATGCATGTTTATCACTTAAAACCTCAAATTGGGCAATTAAAAATATATATGTATATAAAACTCAAAAATAAAGGTTGTTTTTTAATGTTTTAACATTCTTGTTCACTGAAGCAGAATACCAAAGGCCTATGGGCTCTTGCAAGAAAAAGTCCTTATGCAAAAGTCTATATGCAAAACCACATTAACAGAAGCAACCACAATAAAATGAACTTCAGATGATACAATACTTGAAGAGAAAAATAAGTGTTCCACTCAGTTTAAATGAAATACACATAAATCCAGAGTCCTTAGTGCAGGGTATATCCATGGACTTCTGCATGAGCACTCTAAACAGAACAACATTAGTGGCCCATGAAGTCCCAGCAAGGACTTTAAGTAAGACAGACTCATTTGTGCAAATAAATAAAATGGGCCAGTAATATCAGCTCATGAAGTTCCAGACGGTGGAGAAACCACAATAACTTAAAATGATGCTTCAAAAATGTTCTGGTTTTAATTTTACCATTTTAATTAAAAACAACCCAAAGCAGTTTTGTACCAGAAAGCACATTGACGAGGTCAGTAGTTAGGCATACATGTATGCACACATGGCTCTGGAAACAATATAAAGTCAATGGATGAGCAATATTAGTAACACCATATTAGCTTCTTTAGTCTCTATCACGATAAGTGTCAGTGCATCCACTGCCAGCAATGGATAAGATTCATGAAAAGAAAATCCACTATCTCCTGAAGCATTCAAAACTTCTAACCACCAATGTGGTACATTAGTCAAATGCAACTTCATTTCCTCAGCTTTGAAGACTTAAACACAGTGCATTTTTCTAATTTGAAAAGCGAATAAATTTTTATTTAGCACACTTGCTTGTTTCAACGTATAAGTTTTTAGAAATTGGTTTTGTAGTACTGAGATTTCAAAAACTACTGTAAGCTTACAAATTAAACCCCCCTTGATCTGTGCTTGCTCCTCTTAGACAAATGTGCTTGACTTTTTCTGATTTACTTGGAACAAGTAGTTCCACATATAAAAATATAGTGGACCAGATTAATTCTTTCAAGTGCGTAAGGTTAAAAGTTTCCTATGGATTTTCCTATAATTCATCTTACATTCCTACACAGTATTCACTGTGGCACTTGCATAACATCAAGAAGCATTTGTGATATTTCAGAACTATATCACTTTGACATATCCTGATTTTGTTGTGCATTTCTGCAAAGAGTTATGCAACCTCTTAAATTTAGACTTGCATTATGAAAAATATATCAAATACCCTAGAAACGTCAAGTTCTCAGCAGCACTTCTGTACTATGTAGAACTAAACAAAAGAAAATGAAGGTGACTTTTCCCAAGGAGACTCCAGCTGTACAAAATAATAAATATGGTAGTATCATTAGTGATTACTACAATGTCTACTTCATAAGCGTTCACGGTTTAGTTTTGAAAAACTGAATCTTTGGCCTACATTTCTTATGTCATTTCAGACCAAAAATGTGGAGAGCAGTTTGTAGGAGAAACTATCTGTATGATCTACCCAAAAAGTTTCCTGTAGAGCCATGAGTCATAGTAGTGGAAGTAGAGTGGGCTGACCATGCTTTTGAAAAAAAAAAAAAATTTTGGTCTGAATATTGTAATTTCACTAAAACTTATCTAAAACCACAACATCTGAAAGAATGTATTTACTTTCTGAAATCGAAGCACTTCAAAATCAATTCCCCTATAATTAACACAAGTATCACAATATGTAATATTAAAAAAGAACCCAACAAGCCTAAAAAAGTTCCTGACTTGAATACAATCTCTTAAGTTTATGTGTATTCATATACATAGATGCACACATGCACATACTGGTACTTGGTGCTACTTAAAAATGAAGTACTAATGCAAATACTTCCTCAAGCTGCTAGACAGATGTTAGTACAGCATGAAAAGAAGACTCTTTACATCTGAAGTTTGAACTCTGTATATAAGTAATTCCTGGCAGAAGAGACCTTAGGACATGTACAAAAGCAGAAGCAGAAAAATCAGCCTCTAATATATACTCAGTCTTCCATCCGATATTCCTGAAGAGCCAAGCATTCAATGCAACTATTTCAATAATGAAAAAGTCTGTTATGGCTCATGAAGACAGCAAGCTCTAGAGAGAACATCTCCTGTAAGAGCCCTTTTATCAGTATGCACTGAATAGTATGTTTGCACACTGTCTTCATGTGAGGAATCTCATTTCAGACAGTGTATACTCACTCAATATCCTTGTTTCTAAAGAGACATTACTGTAACAGAACTTCATAGATTGGCCATAAGATGCATTTTAATACACAATAGTGCATGCCCTTGTCTTTCTGCTTTCAAGTACTATGGTTACAAGTGTGAGGCATTGGAAATTTTAGGTAAAAATCTTTTTTAAAACTTAACTATTTTTATTTTTACAGAGAATTATAAAATGTGTATAAGATGATGAAAAACTCATTTTTCCTTTTAAGATTTTTATTCCTAGAGAGCTTCTTGAAAAACATTATTTGAAAAATAAAAATCATAGACTCTGCAAAGTACAAAAATTTACATCTTTGCACAGTTCCTGTGCTTTAGCTGTATTGTATTCATTATATACATATATACTAATTTGTGCTTTTAATTACACAAGTTTAGTATAAACTTATAAAATTAAGTCTATGAGTTAACTATGCAAAAAGGATCTGGGAATAGCAGGAAACTTAACTAAACCATAAGTTAAAAAAAAATCCTAAAATATACCATTTTAGTGAGTCTACTTCAGAGCAGACTATCAATATTACATCTTATTAAACTAATGTCAAATGTTTACAGCAAAAAATTCATGCCTGCTTCCAACTCTTTAGATATTTACTATATACTAATATGCGTATCTGAATGCAGTATCATTCTCTCTTCTCCACAAAGAAAAATCTTCATTTATGTATGAACTCCATTTTTCTTCCATTTTGTTCTCTTAGCACTTCAATTTCCTTCCAGTTTCTAAAACAAAAAATAATGAAAGAATACAAAATATAATGTGGAACATGTGAAATGAATGACAAGTATAAACCTACCACAGCCTCCTCTTCTCCAAACTACACAATCCCAATTCCCTCAGTGTCTCCTCATACAACTTTTTCACCAGATCCTTCACTAGCTTGGTGAAGCAGCTTCACTCCAGCAGCTCAATGTCTTTCTTGTAGTGAGGGGCTTAGAACTCAACACAGTATGTACAGTGTGGGCCTCACCAGTGCTGGGTGCAGAAGGATGATCACTGCCCTTGTCCTGCTGGCCAAACTATTCCTGATACAAACCAGATGCTGTTGGCCTTCTTGGCCACCTGGGCACACTACTGGGTCATATTCAGCTGGGTGCCAACCAGCACCCCTATGTTCTTTGCCACCAGGCAGCTTTCCAGCCATTCTTTCTCCAGCCTGTAGCTTTGTTGTGACCAAAGCTGGGAGCTGTTGTGACCAAAGTGCAGGGCCTGGCACTTGGCTTAGTTAAATCTCAGACAATTGGCCTCAGCCCATCAATTCCATCAATTCATCTTGTCCAGATCCCTCTGCAGAGTCCTCCTACTCTCCAGCAGATCAACACTCCCACCTAACCTGCTGAAGAAAGACTCAATCTCCTCATCTAGATCACTAATGAACAGCACTGGCCTCAATACTGATCCCTAGGGACACCACTGATGACAGGCCACCAACTGGATTTAACTCCATTCACTACAACTCTCTGGGTTTGGCCATTCAGCCATTTTTTTAACCCAGTACATCTATGTCACGAGCTGCCAGCTTCTACATGAGAATGCTGTGGGAGGCACTGTCAAAGGCTTAACTAAAGTCCAGGTAGACAATGTCCAAAGCCTTTATCTCATCTACCAGGTGGGTCACCTGGTCATAGATCGAGATCAGGTCAAGCAGGACCTGCCTTTCTTGAACCCATGCAGGCTGGGTCTGATTCCCTGGCTGACCTGTACTTGCCAAGTGAGAGCACTCAAGATGAACTGCTCCATAATTTTTCCCAGCACTGAGGTCAGGCTGACAGGCCTGTAGCTCCCTGGCTCCTCCTGGCCCTTCTCGTAGATGAGCACCCCACTGCAAGCCTCCCGTCACTTGGGACCTCCTTTGTTAACCAAGACTGTTGATAAATTATGAAGAGAGGCTTGGTGTGCCCCTCTGCCAGCTCCTCCAATACTCTTGGGTAGATCCCATCCAGCCTCATACACTTGTGAGTGTCAGGTCATTAACTGCTTTTCTCCTGAATTATGGGTGGGATTTGTGCCACTCTGTCCTTATCTTCCAGTTAAGGGGGCTGAATACCCTGGTGGTATCTAGTCTGGCTAATAAAGACAGAGGTAAAGAAGGCACACCTGGTCACATGTAGATATTGCTGTCAGAAGTTCTTGAAGATTTCTAGATCTTTAGGAGGTACCGGAGGTGTCTTGTTCCAGTCATCTTCAGGATAAGCTTCAAAGTTGGAAGTATCTCCATCATTGGATACTTTTGGTACTATAGGAGGCTAGTCAAAACAAGCACAATGAAAATGTTAGCACAGTTCCTTCAATGAGCTCCTCTCCATTTTTCTTAAATCAGAAATTCTGTAAAAGACCAACTAAACAAAAAAGGGTAAATATTTATTCAAGTTCTCTTTTTTCAGTATTAATGAATGGCATGAGAGAGAGATGCTTGGAGTGACACAGACACGTTCCAACACTTTGTCTAATACTGCAGTTAAATATTGAGATTAAAAGACACTTAGTAATACATGTACCAACTTTGTTTAGCAGTCAAGTTCTAGCTGCTATAACTGAGCCTTTAGGCACCTGCTCTTACAGCATAATGTCCCACTTTCCTTCCTCACTCCTCTTCTCTTCTGTGGCCTGAGCAAAAAGGAATGTAATCACATTAGGTTCCTTTCAGCTAAGAAAGGGTAACTGCATTTTAACTGTAGGAAAAAAGCCTTCTCTTTTCACTGCTTTCAAATAAATTGACTGCTTTTAAGGAGGTTGAAACGACTAACATCTGGATGCCTCGCACTACCTACTATGTTTCTTCCTAGCCTAGCAATAAATCCAAGCAGGTAAAGAAATTGCTGCACTGTAAAAACTCATTCCACAAGGATGTCTGTAAAACCATCTTAATTCAAATGGATCTTTCTAAAAAAACTTGGAGGTGCCAAGAGCTTCGAAGTAGTTGTGGTTTTTCCTTGTCTTTTATCACAGAACAGTTTGGGTTTGAAGGGACCTTAAAGATCACTTAGTTCCACCCTCTGTATTATCATGCAGTTTGTGTTCCTTGCCCATGCATGCAACCAGAATTTAGAGTAAATAACTTGAAGAATGTGACTTCTTTACAATAGATCTACATAAAACTTCAACTAGGTGAATTAATCACTAAAAACAGCTCAAAACCCAGTCATTTAAAGCAATCTAAACATGTTTTAGTTTGTTTTGTTTTTTTTTTAAAGGAAAAAAAGTCACCTACAGCTTTTTATCAGGATGTTGTTTACAAGAATACATCCAGAAAATTTTCATCTCTGTTTTGTAAGGACTCCATTGTAAGAAACTAATGCAAAGAAATGGAAAAGCAAAAATTTGATTGGTACTTGACTGACTGCATATGGCAACCTCTGTTGCTGAAAATCACTGCTGCAAGAAATAGTACTAGTTAGAACTTAAGGAAGGAAAGAAGGCAGTTTTGCTTCCAAAGGACTTTAAAAAGCATTTTGCAGTGTTGATAGCTTCTGCAAACATTTGCCCTCATATAATACTAAAATTCAGTGTTGTTAAAAAGTATGCTAGCATTACATTCATAAATCCTTCTCTCACACCTTCCCTTGTCATCCTACATATATATGCTTTATATTTTATTAAAGCATTTACCTGAATTGAACTTGGCACAAAAATTCAAAGCCCAGAGTGAAATACCTCCACAGATACAAGGGAAAGTGACAAAAAAAGAAAATGAAAAGAAAGAAAATCAAACCAACAAACCACCCAGCACTTCCCATCAAAAACTCTAAACTGAAAATTATGTATTGCATTAATTAATCAACTTTATCAAAATAAAGCAGGTATATTTTCTTACATTTCATATATAGACAGGAATGCAAATAGACATGTAATTAATTCTGCAGTGTAAAAGGGCAAAGATGCATGCAACTACCAGTGTGTGCATATACACATGTGCTCATACTACTCATTGAACACAGATGCAATGAACAATAAAACCTCAATAGATCAGTTTAAATGAACAATGATTTCTTGTTGCCATATCCTATAAATTATTTTGAGGAAAATACCTTTAGTCGCCTTTGAGGTACAGCATCCCAATCTATAGACCTGAACCATCGATGTCTCTTGACATCATCTGCTCCATTCTTTAAAGGAAAAAAAAATAATTTAGTAAGTGACAGGAATGCCAAACCATATATTTTATCATAAAAACTCTGGCATCAAGGCAGACTAATGGTCCATTTATCCTTTTTTTTTCTCAGGTAATAAACATTAAAATATTCTATAGGATAAATTCATAGCTTTGTTTCCCCAGCAGATCCTGAGTTCCAGTAACAGGAGTAATTGGGATTTTTAGCAGCATTCTTTAGACACAAGGGAGATCAAAAGTAAGCTTTACACTTGCTAATTCTCACATAAAAAATGAGAAACTGAGGGTTAATTTTGCCTTATACAAAAATCATCTCTGGACAACACACAGTTCTATCAAATATTACAGACAGTGCCAACAAGAAGTTCTCAGTACTGTTATAAAAGTGTGTGTGTGTGAATAAACATTTATTTTCATTTTAGAGATACAGTTAAAGGCATATTTATCTTCCAATAATTGTTCTCTCCCAGCTGTTTTGATTTTGTATATAAATAATGTATTTTTTTTTTCCTTTTTTTCCTTCCCCACTCTTCCTCCCTGTTGCAGTTTGATTTAAGCACAGCCTCATTCCCAAGGAGTTAAGCACTGGAAAAAAATAGCTGGTTCTGTCTCGGGCCTAATAACAGGACAGTTTTCTAATGCACAGCACTCAAGCTCAGACATGCAGCTCAATGGAACAAAGCATACCACACATTTGCTTTTTTTCAGATTTATATGGAGTGGGACTGTCCATACTTATATGCACAGAGGCAACACAGAGTATTTATCACCAAGTTCCCTCGAAAGCAGATCTGATTGAATTCTTCACCAGAAAATGCCCAATGTAATTTAAATCTTTTAAAAACCAACTATGAATAAAGAAAAGAATCAGGCTAAAGACACAACTGCCCCCCCGTTCCCCGTCCCTCCCCCACAAATCCTGCTTCTAATGAGAACTATTTTTGATTTTGTCATTTGAGCCAATTGTAGGGAAAAACTCCAAAAAAACCTCCAAAACAACCAGACTAAAAAAACCTGAAAGACAGCCAAACACTTTACCCACAACTGATGTTTGAATAAAGCAAGGTTTGCTTTTGTTTTTGTTTTCCCTCTTAACTGTCAAAAGACATAAAACTTTTCACTAGCCAGTAACTTTCCAAATATTCAGCTTATGAAACTTTGGTTTTAATCCTCCTGCTGCCTTGCCCACCCCTTAGAAACCCTGCAAAGAATTCTGAAGGATAAGAAAAACATTTGTTTCCTAGCTTTTCTTACCAATCTAAGGTTGTGCATAAAGGAATTCTGGACAGCAGCCACTATACTTAAATAAGTACGTTCAAGGAACCTGGATGGCACTGCATTTTACCTTCTTCACCTACATGAACTATAAATCATGCTTTGTGCAAAAAAGCAAACCTCTAATCTCCCCTGCCCCAGGAAATGTAAATTGTAGCTAACTAAAGATTACACAAACTAATTTAGGTGCAACACTGGGACAACAGTAATAAATCAATGAATATAGGATTAAATTACTCTGCCAGATGGGGAAATCAGGCTATGTTGAGTTTTGTGTGGTGCTTTGGCAGTTCCATTTAAGTTCCCATCTTAGTTCAGGTAATGCACTACCACCACAGCTACTGCACAGTTGCAGAGCTAAATAAGATGGTAATACAGCTGACATTTTCTTGGCATTACAAGTAGTACCAGATTTGGACACCTCAGAGAATTCATTGGGTTGCTTGTGTTCCTTCTTGACATATCACAGATATAGGTGTATTCCTGAGGTAAGCTGGAATGCTACCTAAGAAATGTGAGCATATCTTTTGACAAGTAAGCTCTTGCCTTCAGAAGTCTGTTCAAAACAGGATGAGTAATTCTTTTTGATGGAAGACCTTTTGATGGAAGGCTGTGCCTTATCAGCACCACCACCAAAGTACAAGGAATATGACCAAATATCATGGTACCACAACAATCTCTATATTCTTTAAAATATTTTTTAAGTTTCAAAAATTATTAGTGTTTTTGTGATTAAATACTCCAAAAGAAGGAATCAAAGCAGCTGGGGCTCTGTCCTCCAGGACTTAGCACCATGTTTCTGGTCTAATATAAGTCTTCAAATTAACCAGTAAGCAGGTAGGGTATTTAACTTATTTATTTTTGGAAGGGTGGAGAATGGAGGGTGGGCTGGGGCAAAGAGGGAACCTATCATAAAGGATATCATTACTCGAGACAAATAAAAATATGATTTCCAGAAACAGATGGTTAAATTTTGCATTTAGGATTGCACAACCCAAGTAATATATAGAAAAACATATTGCAATTTCAGAGACACAGGAGCTTTTCTACATCTTTCCTACACAGTTCTTTCAACCTTGTGCTATCTTCTGCATTACACCTACACATTTTATACTGACCTTCATATTTCCTAATCGTCTTGTCCTGTCAACCACAAGCAGCTTCTTAATAAGGTCTCTGTGGTAAATAAAACATGTTCTCTGTTAAACAAAAATACCTTATATTTGACAGTCATATAAACATTACAGAATATGAGCATATTCCCCTTTGAGTAGCTGATACTGTGTACAATTTAACCATTCATTTCTTTCACATTTTAGGACACTTAAGAGTGAAAGATAAAAAGGAATAATTTTTTCTAAAAGGAACTTGCAGAATTGCATGTTCCTTTTAGACTATAAGAAACAAAGGAGAAAAGCATCCTTTCTCTCTTCCCTGCACACTCCCACCCCTCCAAGTAGTACCATATCTATCTTTCTTTTTCTGTATTTTGCTGAGCATTTAAAAATCTCAAAATGGATCTCAAACCAATCTGGTAGAACACAACTGTAAAATATGTACAAATACAGATAAGGCTGCACTTTCAAATTTATGCATTGACATTCAAATTCTTTAGGCAGCTAAATATTCAGGGTAACCATGGAAGAGTTAGTCACCTGCTTAAAACTAGTAACATCTATGAGCTTTAACTTAACTGAAAATTAAATGCCTCCCCTGAGATTCTAGCTCATTGAATAGTTGTACATAAAGCTAAATGACCATTCTAGAAGATGAACATAAGTTTAGAGATATAAATGACTTCCATTTTAATAGCAAGATGCTTTAAATATTAAACACCAAAAACCTCCAAGATAAATCAAAGTGAGAATCACATTTTATTGATGTAGCTTGAATAGTAATGAGTTGAGAGAAAAATCTAGCTGCGCATTTCTATAAGCATTTATTTATCTCAAAGATTATTTTGATAGTTATTCTTAGAATAGCATTCTGGTCTCACTGCATAAAATACCATGACTGAATAAAACAAAAGTTTAGCCATCCTTTTCCTTTCTACATCCTCAAATAGGCCTAAGAGATAGAATACTGCATTAAATGCTGGGGATCTACAGAGTATGGCTAACTCCAGCTTTCAACTTTGCAGAAGTTTTTTTTTTTAAAAAGGCCACTTTATTTACAGAAAAGAATGCAAAAATAATAATGACACTACTCCTTCCTCTCCATCCCTAACTGTAACATCTACTAACAGTATTTTGTGCTCTACCACAAAAGCAATTCTGTCCCTCAAATCACAAAAGCATATGCACCAAGAATACGTGAGCTGAGAGTGCATATGCTAGACTGCCTGAAAAGCTGTTGTATTTGGCAGGAATATAGTTCTAAAATTAACCTGGAAAAATATGCAGTTGCCAGATAAAAGGAGACTAAAAAGGTGAAGGTAGAAAGCAGTCTTTAAAACCCTCATGATCATTCCAGCCAATCAATGTTTGGATTAGATAAATCATGTGTCTGGCTCCTTTTACAGTCACCTTTGTAGAAATACCTCCTAGTTTTTGCAGAGAAGACTTCTCCTAATGGAGAAGGATAAAAGAATGGCTATAGCCAAAGTTTAAAACAGAAGTTGAATTGAAAAGAAATCCAGAAACCCAAAACTAGATTCACATGCTATATGCTCAATGATAAATCATGCAGTTTCCTATTCCAATATAACCAGAAAACATTAAATGGCTCATTCTTGGCTTAATTCAGAAATTTAGCTTAGAGAAGCTCAGTTAAGGGATGAGCTTGCTCCAGAATAACTGTTGTCACTAAAGATGATGACATTTTCTGTATTCAGTAGAACAAATACCCACATTGAAACAAGTTTAGCAATTTTTTATTACACAATTTCTGAATTGTCTCTCTTCTCTCTTATGCTTAAGTCAACCCAATAGATGTGTTGCTGTAGGTATTTGGGGAATTAATTATATCTCAAGATATTTCCAGACAGATAACCATCAAGGTGCTGCAGCACTGATGTTTGGTTTGGTATTTTTCAAAACCATCTTTGGAAACAGAAATTTATAAAAGCAAAAAAAAAACAAAACCCTGAAAAACAGATAGAAATAACTTATAAACTCATTAGTGGCCAATTAATAGGTAGAGAATAATTAATACTTATATTTTTAAAAAAATGAAATAACACAAAACTCTGCTGACAGTCTTCTTTGAATTTCTATTGGTTAATTTATCATCATGACAGAAGCTGCTCTTTAGAGAAATCTGAGGTATGGTCAAAGGTGTCAAGGACTTAATGTAGACAGGACAGAGGACTTGGAGAAAGCATCTGATTGAGTTGCAAGATGGATAACAAAAGGGCCACAGTAGAGAGCAATATGAAGAGATATTAGCTCATGCCAGAAGGAACAGCACTTACACAAGACACACAGCCATTGTAAAGAACAGTAAGAGGGTGAACAACATGCAGCAAGAGGGAAAGCAAAAGTGGTACAAATTCAAAAGGCTAACAGTGAGGGAGGGTGACAAGGGGTTAAGCAGGTAGAAAAATGTCTAAAAAACTCCAGTAAGTTTATAGAGTACATCAAAGTAGGAAAGTTTACTCAGAGTTCAAAAAGGAAAACAGTTTTGCATCTACAAACAGAGCACTAAAGTTCAATTGTTAAAAATTTATAAATTGTTATAAATAAAAGTGTAGCACTAATCCTTCAGACATAGCCAAGATGTGACAAGACCCAATATGATCTTTGTCGTCCCTGAGACACCAACAGAAAGGAATGAGAGAGAAAGGAAATGGGATACAAGTAAGGTAAGAAACAGGCTGTCTCAGAACAAAATAATCTTGGCACTTCCTTCAAGCTAAAGGTGCAGATGCCAAAGACTATCCAGTTCTGCATATTATTGTTTAAAAATGGGAAGAAGAGCTGATAGAGCAAGACAGATACCTTATGCTAACAACTCACTGAAGAAAGCAGTTGAAGCCTCGGGAATGAGATCACCGAAAACCAAGGTGTGAAAGGAGGAAAGCCCAAGCTAGAATCCCATAAGACCCTTAAAGGTAGGAATGTAATGGGAATGAGCTGCCAAGCACTCTCTGAAAGAACATCTGGATAAGAAAAGCTGGGAAAGAGCTGTATCAACAACTGTGCTGATTAATGTACCCTACAGTTCATTAGCATGTCTAGACTGAAGACCAAAACCTGTATATCTGTGCTTGCTACCAGAACTAGGAAACTTCACAGCATCAGGAGACTTCTGGATAGTAGAGATCAGTGTTGGTTTGTAAATGTTAAACACAAACAGAAGCTAACAGCATATCTTATTTTAAACACTTTCACTGTTAGACAGGCTACCAGTGATAATCTAATCTGAGCTGCTCATGTTCTGACCAGACTCTTGTACCTTAATGCACACAACATTATGCAAGACACTTGGTTTTCTTCCTAAATCAGGCAGGGTCAGGAAGACCTGACAATGAGATCAGACTAACTGGAAACAGCATCCAGAGAGTAAGTAAAAACTCTGTTAAGAGCAGAGACAAATAGACCTCAGCCTAAGGTGATGTAGACATGCTTGACTGAGTGCAATTGATGACTAAATGGAGTCTTAAAAAAAAATCACCCTCAAATGATTATTTTTGCAAGAGTTTTCATAAAAGTTCAGAGAAAGCTTGACAGATTTCATTAAGATTTGCCATACAACATTTACCTATTTACCTAGTGGGACAGCGAGTAAGTGCCATCTGTAAGGTCACTTCTTCAAAACACCTTGAATAATTGACCAGTTTATACTAAATTTCCTGTCCTCACTCACTCATCTCTGCTTTAGAGGAGAAACTTGATGTTCAAAATTGCAGTTTGCTCTAATGTTTACTAACAATTATTTAAATTATAGAATTTTTAAACTGGAAAAAACTATTTCATCTGTAACACATCTGCAATGCTTACAAAATACTAGGAATAAAACCCATACGTGTATATAAGACATACTGAACTATGGCCCTGTTATCTGGAGTGGAATTTGATTTTACTTTGGAACTTTTCAAGTATCAGAGAGTTCATCCATGTAGTTACGCTGAGACTGATTTAATATATGTGCATACAATAAAACAGTTCAGTGTTCACTTGCTGCACTCCTAACTTTTATGCCTATTAAATTATCTCCTAATTTCTTTCTTCTGGGCAACAACCTGGTACCAATGAGCTTTGTACAAAGTGGAAAAGCATTTAATATTCCAAAATATACAAAAATGCAAGAGAGGCAGATATTACCTTACAACTGTACATCCAGCATGAATACTACTAAACACAATTTTACTTGGGAGTGAAAGAGTAAAAGCAATCTGAAACATCTTCCAACATGGTGTTTCAGAAAACCAGAATCTGGTAGCTGGTCTTCTGTGAAGATCCATTAGAAACAGTGCTCAGGAGGTACTTAGATTATAAAAGACAGCGTTGGGAGTCATGGACTTACTTTACATACAAATCCAAATGTCTCGGGAAATCTATTTTGCCAGCAAGAATCTTCTGATATATACCAAATGGATTGTCATCAAAAAATGGAGGAAACCTATTTCAATACAGCAATTTTTTCAAGGTTAGAAAAAGAATTTCTAAAAATCTTATCAACAGTATTATGTCATATTAATTAGTTTCAGAAATCATAGATGATATAGTTCTTTTTGCAGGGCATCATGAATCAAATACTAACTTGAAGAGTAACTTAAGGCTGCTATCCCAAAACAGAAAACATTTTTCTATGCAACACATTGAATAAAGAATTAAAATTGAAGTATTACAAGAGATTTTTCTTGTAAGAAAATAAACATATCTAGTAAGTAAGAATATAAACAGATTTTTTATGAAACAGATTTTCAGTGTTCAAGTAAAAAATTCTTTGCCTTTATCAATAAAACCAAATGTATATTTTTCACAACAGCATTACTATTTCTAATCTTGTCCTGTAACCAGTCTGTAAATAAAGTGTCAAAGGACACTCATGTGAATAGATTGGCTAGCTCAGCTTTTTACTGTACTTCTTGAATTCAAATATGCTTTGTTAGAGAACGTTTGAAAGAGACAAACTGTTCAAAACCTGAAAATCCCTCAAAGGGAAGGTGTGTTGGACAGCTAAAGTACTTACTTCCTAACACATTTCCCAGATAAACAATAAGAAACCAAGATGCAATTAAAATTCTGTATTTATTATTGTCAAAAAGTTCTTCATGAAGATATGAGCCAACAGAGAGTCTGAGATAGTTTTCTGCTGTGCTTTCTTTACTAGTGCAATACATACCCTTGTTACTGCACAAGGCAAAGAGTATTGGTACATGAATACAGTCAGTATAAGCAGCATAGACAACAA
Organism: Heliangelus exortis; assembly: GCF_036169615.1. NCBI lineage: Eukaryota > Metazoa > Chordata > Aves > Apodiformes > Trochilidae > Heliangelus > Heliangelus exortis. The sequence goes on from NC_092422.1 coordinate 68,641,795, forward strand.
GTTTTCTGAGTGGCAGCCCCCTTTTTAAAAGCTACCAGTGGAAACCATTTAGGGAAATGGAGTAACTAACTACTCATTCACTAATCTCAGTCCCACCTTCACTTCTGTAACATGACCAAAGCATGCCTCTTACTATGCTCCTCTCTCAAACTCCCTACAGAATAGAAACAAAAGGGATTTTTGAGTATCAATCATATTAATAACATTCAACAACTAATACAGTCCAACATCTAAAATATTAAATACCTCCCTAATGTTTTACAATTGCTTTCTCAGATTACACAATTGTCTACAAACACAAATACAGTGCAGGGCTTTAGGAAAATCATTAGTAGGAAAAATAAAAGTGAAAACAATGTTTTTCCATTTCACATTTTCTTTAATTTTATAATATTCAAATTAGCTTACTCTTCAACAGGTACAATGCATTATTTCCATTATGTAAGTATTTCCAGAATTACTAATTTCTTAATTATTCAGCTGATAGTTAAGTGGATTAGCAGCTCCTTTGAAATGCTGTAAAATTCAGCCACAAACAAAACCAAATTCTGTTAGAATAGTTAAGTAAAGCTGTCTGCATGCATAAGGAAAAACTGGTAATACTTCAAAGCACAGGAAAACATGAAAAAACTAACTCATTAACGAACAACTGAAGAACATTTGTTGGTACTGTTCAGAAAGCCTAAGTAGTTTTATTATGGAACAACTGAATATTCTCATCTAGAAAGAAAATTACAAATATAAGAATCTCAGGAAAAAATATTATTGTTTTCATAAATTTCTGCTTTGACACCAAACAAGGAAAATGTGACATATTTAACATGCATAAAAATTTCAAACACAGAGACTGTCATATAAAGTTTCTTTGTCAGGCAGGCAACATCATGTCCTTTGCATTATCCAAAGCAAGTTGACACACAGCACATTCAATTTCCAATTTTGCATTTGTTATTACACATCAGCATTCATCAATGCATAAAAAAAATTGGAATGAGATTTTGTATCTCCATACAAGAAAAGTGTCAGCTGCAGTAAGAATAATCTTAAATGCAGGTTTTTTTCCTCCATTTCCAAACATTCTGTACATTACTGATGTGTGAAATCAAGAAAAGTAGTATATGATTTTACTTATTTAAATATGTTTCAATTGCTTTTTGCTTTCCCACTTTGAAAATCTGAAATTATTTTGTCTAGCATTCTTGAGAGAAATTTAAATCACACTTAGCTATAGAATAATTTAATGGCAATACTGATTAAAGTGCATTTGAACTGTATGCAAAAAAAGGATAGCTTTGAAAGATTGCCTAGTTTTCTTATGGACAAACCAAAAGCAACAGTACAGGTTTTAGACAAAACAACACAAGTATTGTGCTGGAAGCTACTTAATAAATCAACAAAAACTCCCTTGAGTTTCAGACTGTCTTCACACCATAACACAAATACAAACAGCTGTCTTTTTTCCACCAACTGAAAAGAAGCTGAAAAAGAAGTTCTCTGTATAGGGGACAACAGCTGCAAACCATCCCTTTTGCTAACTGATGAATAATAATGGCACTGACATTGGTCTCAAGGATCACCGGCAGTTTTTTGCACTGGAGGAGTTGGAAAACCTCAAGGGAAAAACCTGCAGGTCTGAGAGCATGAAACTGCAGACAGGAGCCATTAGCAGCCTTAAAATTATACAACAGTACATCACATAAGACCGTCAAAGCAAAAACATAAAACAGAAAGCCCACATTAAATGAGGAAATTTAGTGAGCTGCATGTCTGCTGACAGTACAAATATGGCCTAATATATCTAATGTTAAATAAAAATAAAAACTACATCTTCCTCTGGTGTAGATTGCATCACAACACATTTAGTCAAAATAAATATATCTTTCAACTCTTTTATTAATAGCATGTTTAGCTTGTTTAGATTGTCTGTGAACTCGATATTGCTAATCTGTTCTGTAAAGATTTCTTATCACTCCTCGTCTACTTTTTCTTTCCTGTTCCTATATTTTACTATCTTAAGCCTAAATGGGAACATGGTTTAAATGTAGGTATGTGCAGATCTAGAATTCCACACACCTCTAGAGATTAAATTGGAGAAATCAGACACTGTAGAACCAGAAAGTGTGGTTTTGTTTGTTTTTAGAAGAACCACTTCCTTATGCTCATATTTACTAATTATTTTCAGTTGCTTTTGGGGTTCAGAGAGCAACTACAGGAAATAACTACCAAATGTCCTAAGCAATTTACTTGAAGACAATAACTCAGTCTTTAAGTCAGGTTTCATTCACCTTCAAGTCATTTTCGTATTTCATAAATTTCTTTGAATTCTTTCATAAATTCCAAGGGATAAAGTTACCTAGAACTATTTTTTGCATTAAAAGCCTTGATAATAAATATCCAGCTACACCTTCTGTTGGTGCCAAAAAGCATTTAAAAAAACTATTGCTGACAATAGTGAAAAGTTGATAAATTGCTTTAAGTATATACCCTACAAGACAATCTGCCCTCCTAAAGACATATACAAGCCACAACCTCTAACCCCAGAATCTTTAAAATCCTAGACAAGTAGTACCAACCAATGCCTAACCCTTTAAAAACCCAAAACAATCAAAACCACAAAAACAAATGAACAAAAAACCCTGCCACTTAACAAAACCTAAACTACCAAAATCAAAACCCAAAGTAAAACAAAAGAAACCAAACAAATTTGGAGAAGTCCCTATTCAAAGGGAAGGAACAGGGACTCCATCTGAACACTAAAAAATAAGAACCCCATGACTATGAAGAGCATATCTATACAAATAATGTAGTAAAAACTCTTGTGAAATCACCTGCAGTGGACACCTGCTCTGTTAATCCGCCTATATAAAACCTCAGCTGCCTTGTAGAAATGTGTAATTTATCTCTGTTGGTTAAGAGTTTCTATAGCCTGTTTATATTAAGCTTGGGGGAATCCAGATCTCATCACTTCAGATATATAGTGTCAGGATACATAGGATCCTATGTGGAGATGGTTGCAGCTGCTCCCTTTTTATAATGAATATATGCTGGCTTTAATTCAGTAGAATATATAGTTGTACTTCAGCTGTGCTTTAGCTGTATTCAGCTGTAATTCAGCACTGACTCCACAGATGAGGTCTTGCTTGACTTATCAACTGTAGTCAGTATGGTTACTAACTAGAGTATAAACAGAAACATGGTTTCCAGAGTTGAGAGAATCCTATTAAAATATGTCATAGAAAGGAAAAACATCCAATATCCACTTACACTGAGACCACGTAGCCCAAAAAGAGCGGAGTGGTGCCACTGAAACTCTTGGCAGGAAAGTAAATCACTTAAGACTACACCTGGGAGACTGCAGCACCTGCACTCAAGTTACAGCACCAGATATTTTTATCTACACTCTTTATGCTGTCTAGAACTAAGATTAGTAGCAACAAAGCTGCTTGGAATCTCTTGCTCCCCTTTCATTCTGCTGAGAAGGATTCCCTTAACCAGTCTGAGCTGCTTGCCTTTACAGGGAACACTGAAAGAAAGGCCTGGGCTCAGCATAGATCAGCCTACAGAAATAAAGTTTTATCACACAAGTCAGCTAAAATTGCCTGGGTCAGCAGAGAACTATTAGTGATTTTTTAAGCTTTTTCTGTCCAGAAATTGCCTTTGAGATTCAAAGTAAATGCATATGCAAGCATTAAGAAAGCAAGCAGTGGGCAGCAATGCTGTCCTGCAATAAAGTTTTGATGCTATTGCATTGACTTCACAGCAAACATGTGGTGGTCTGGAGCTCTAAAGTGATCAAACATCAGGAAAACTGCTCAGGCAATCTGAGGAGATTGTCAAAACACCAGAACAGTAACTAAAGTAACCCTGTACTGTATAGACACAAGGAAGAATGAATCCATGCAAGAATGTTTTTGTTCTGACCACTCTGGACCTGCAGATCCAGAATGAGAGGCCACAGAGGCAACCTGACGCTCCCTCAGGGAACAACAACACACAGAGCACACTGGGCCTGGTACCAAGAAGTTCTAATGACTATGAAACCAAAACTAATCAAATATATTAAATTTCTTCTGAAGCAATGAAAGTCTTGTTTCCACCTGCATTTGTTTTACTGCATCAGCTATAGCAAAATCAGTTTTTTCAAAATTGCAAGTACCTTCAAATGATATGGCCAAGATAAAAGACAAGGAAAAGCACAGAGATGCCTTGCTCCATACACGTTCTTCCTGAGCCAGTAATTTATTTTACTCAAAATAGTATTGATTGAAACTAAAGCAAATTAATACGACTAATTTTATCAACCTATTACTTAAAATCAGAAATAGTAAGTTACATTAATAACAGAAAGTCTCTCTTCAGTTTGAAATTGTATATTCTGGAAACACTGTTTGGGAATCAATTCCAAAAAATTAAAAGTAGAATTTGAGCAAGCTAGTTTCCAAATTGACCCTTTAATTTTTCCCCTATTCTTTTTCTTTGGTTTAAAGAAAATCAGCATTGTGTAGTAATACCAGTCTTCCTACTTGTCTCTGTGTATTTTTACAGACTAAAGCTCCCACTGAAAATACTAGTTCAGTATGCTAGAAACTAATTACATAAGTCTCAAAGAAAACTGGTAGGTCTCTTCTCCACCATTTAAATATACAGTACTTTATGTATAAAAATCTAAACTTCACAAAACCTGAACTTCCAAAACAGATAAGTAAATGAGAATCTGTTAAAAAAAAATCTCAAGTAAAAACCAAACAAAATCCACAAAATCAGCAACTTAAAAAAAAAGAATGCCCCTAGCAACACTAATACATATTCTTTTGCACATGTTCTCAATTCCTTTCTTCACAGGCAAAAATGAAAATGGTATATCAATACTAAACGGAGCCTGGATTTACTGTTCTTAATATTGTACATGGAACTGGCACAGAATCCTGTATTAATGTATCAGATAATATTGCTGCAATATAATAATCTTCATCACTTACCCTGACAACATCTCAAATATAAGAATTCCTAGGGCCCACCAATCCACAGCTCTTCCATGGCCTTTGCTTTGTATAACTTCTGGTGCAAGGTACTCAGGAGTGCCACAGAGTGTCCACGTCCTTGGAGGAAAAAAAGAAAAAGCCACAAAACAAACAAACAAAAAAAAAAAAAAATGGAGTCTGATGTGAAATTGAAATAAAAGTAAGAGAAAACAAATCCAAACACACATGAAGTACATAATATATATCTATGTATTTATTGTTTACAGGAACAAGAGAAAAAAGAAAGGCCTCTACAAGATGCAGCAAGACTGCTTTGATGAAGAGGGTAGATTTAGGCCAAACATGAAATAAATTGTTTTCCATGAGGGTGGTGAGACTCTGGAATAGGTTGCCCAGGAAAGCTGTGGATGCTCCCTCTCTGGAAGTGATCAAGGCAAAGTAGGATGGGGCTCTGAACAACCTGGTCTAGTGGGAGGTGTCCCTGCTCATGGCAGGAGGGCTGAATCTTTAAGATCTCTTCCAACCTAAACCATTCTATGATTCTGTGGTGCTCTCTAATTCTCCTGTAACAGAGATAGACAGAAACTAAGAAGTTTCTTGGCTGCAGGAAATATCTATGCACTCAGTTTCCTGACTTCTGGTATGGTATTCCATCCATTAGGCTATACATTGCATTGAAATTATTAACTTTAAACTGTACACCCTGGGAGTTCATTCTGACAGGTCCAGCAAAAGGCAAGATTATATTCCAGTTGCAGCAAAATGAAAAGTTTTTGTTTAGAAAAAAAATAGTGAAAGAAGGGGAGATAAGAAAGTAGTTTAAATCAGTAAATAACTGTACACATAATAATTAAGATTGCTTTTACAAGCTAAGTAACTTTTCTGATATAGTATTCAAGTGTAACCTGTCATCACCTCAACAACATACATTAAAAGGAAGAACATTTGTATTTTTTATTATTTAAAATGTTTAGAAAGTGTAGGTAAGCAAGTGTGAGATACGTAAATAATACTATTTTAAATCTGGTTTTAGTCATAACTTTCTTAGTATAAGCTCAGGATATAGAAATGTTATATTGCTACCTAGCTGAAATATATATTTGGATGAAGAGCAATCACCTTCAGAAGTAATATGCACTTCTTTCAAATTCCAGTCTTTCCTACCACTGTTCAGCTAAACATAACCTACCTTCTTTTCTTACCATAGGACGGTATTCAAAATGCACCTTATGGAATACCAGACTGTCAACATTTTTAAAAAAAGATTAAATACTGCACTTGCCTGAGACTGCAGAATTATCTTAAACATAGCATTGGGGTATTTTTTCCTTGTTTTCCTTTTGTTTGGTTACTTTTTTTCAGTTCTTAGCCTTGATTTATAACAATACTTAAGATCAAGGAAGAGGATCTGTACATTCGATCAAGACTTTAAATGAAGATTTATGATACACTGAGCTGAACTTCTTTAAGCTTGATTTCAATACAGCAAAAGTTAAATTTCTCCACCTAAACAGTCAGAATATGTTAGACACACTACGCATACATGCACTTCATGGATATTAAAACTAAACTCACTAGTGTAAAACATAAATCTTCAGCTTTTATCATTAAAGGGTGGCATGATTATTACTGCTAGAAAATATAAACTCTCATTTTCCAAATCAGTCATACACAAGAAAATTCTTATGCACAGCACTGCTTTACACACTACTGCCATCTAGCAGTTGCCTAAGTCAGGACTAGGTAACTGAGAAAACCTTTTAAAAGAGTATTAAAAGAATCTTCCAGTCTTTTAAAAGAATATTGTCCCTCCTCCCTCAAATTTCAAAAGCTACAAGAGTACTACAGCCTATCTTAGGAATTTTTATTCACACTGATTTAACCAGCTTTGCAAATGAAGCAGCTGACAGTTTTACTGCATTTGGGAAGAAGGGCTCTACAAATAAACCAGTCAGGGCAGATGCACTTGTTTTAATGGACAATATTGGCAGGACAAGACACCACAATGGTCCTCCTTTCCTTCCCCAAAATTGCCAACACTATGAATGCACAAATTCAGGAAAGATGCAGTTTTTCATCAAGGTTTTCATCCCTTATCAAGAACATTTACATAAAAATAAAATCAGTCTAACATTTGACCATGACTTTCAAGTCCCACAGAATTTGCTGGTGACAATGTAACTAAAATGACCCTCAGTTATCATACAGGTTAATAACAAGACTTTTTTTTTTTTCAAGTAAAAGGAAAACCATATATTAAGCAAAGACCAATTTAACTTGAATGCCTCTCACTGCACTAGGAAATAAAATTTCTTAACACTAGCAGGTCATCTCATTCTCTTAATTTCAATAAAAAAATTCAAGAAATTGAAAATTCAATTCAAGAAACTGTTTATTAATACACAAGAACTCAGAGGACGCTCAAATTATTTGTCAAGCTGTGCATCTGAGCTGTAAGATAACTTGTATTTCCTCTTCTGTTGGTCATGAAACAAACTAATTAATATTCTGGAAAACGCATCAAGTAAATTCTAAGAAAAGGTCATATCATAGAAGTATTTTTAATCATTATTTCATGACTATTGCATATTCATCTGAAAATCCAGATGATCCTTCTGAAGATAAATTATAAAGCAGAAAAGTAAGAATAGACTGCTCCAGACTGCTGCAAAAAAGTCCACTGCTCTGAGTTAAATTAAAAATTGAAATACAAGTAAAAAATAGTTAATAAACATGTAATTTTAAAACATGAAAGTAAACCAAACAATTAACTCTGGTTACAAAAATTAAGCTAACAAATAGTATTTGGGGACTTGTATATAGTGTCATTTATAGAAGTTAACTCTTGATGCTTAGCACATTTTAGTGTTCTATAACATTCAGCATCCACCTCCGTAGTCCCTGGCAGGCTTAATGCATATGAGGCAGAGATTAGCAATAATTCCCTTTTTGGTATTCTCTTCTGGAAGTTTCCCCATAATTATATTCAATGGAGATTGCTTTGTTTCTAGCCCACAAAAGTTTGTTCTGCAAGACATTCTTGCTTCTACAGTGACAAATAATATACTTTGCAAACCATACTTGCTGTGACTTGTTTTGTTTTTTCTCTTCAATCCACTCTGCAGAACAGTCTTATGGAACATCCAGCTTAAGCAAAAGTAACTCCAGTAGCTTTAAGGTTGATCACTTTTCTAGTTTCTAGGACAAGTTTCATAGTTTAAAATCATCTGTTCTTTTTAGCAATGTAAACTGAACAAACTAAAATTAACATTCCACACAAAAAGTGTGGGGGGAAAAATAAAAAGTCATGATTGTCCTAAGCTTCCTAAATCAGGTCTTTCTGTCCTGATTTACCTAAAACTTCTAAACCATTTCGAGTGAAGTCTGTGCATATTATAAAATATTATGAGCTTTATTTTGTGCTTCTCTTAAAAAACACAGGAATTATGAACTACAGAAAACGAAGTATTTTAAAAAGTGAGAAAGTTCAGAATCATGTTAAATGGACATGTAACCAAAAAGTGGTATATGCTTTCCAGAAAAGGGAATGTCTTAAAATGCAATGGCTATAAAGGTCGAAGCAAATCCTTTCTATATCCTACAGGTAACAATAATTTATAAAAACCTCGTCCCCATATTTTTTCTTGACATTGCCCTTCTTTTAAAAGTATTGGCACATTTATTTTCTGTGAATGTGCTAAAAAGAAACAGAAACAATTATTGTCTTCAGTTAGGCAGCCGCAAGGGGGAAAACAGAAGATATGTACGGCAGCTGAAGCAGTGACACACTGTTTTAGAGGAGAATTTTTAAAAGTAGACTATGACTGAAAAGGGAGGAACATGTATAAACAGAAGGATGTATCAATAAGAAACCGAAGCAGACAAGACAACCTGCTCTCATTCCTCTTTCTGTAGCAAAGAAAAAAAGAGAGCCTATTATTTTTTTTAATATTTTATTTTTATTTTATGCTATGTCTTTGGTTCTCTAGGAATACGTATGTTGCTTCTAACTGGCAAGCTTCCCCACATGTTTGAAAAATGTATTGTTCTATTTCATAATTCTTATACACTATATGTGTATATACATATATACACACACTCCCATACATACACATAAGACTTGATGTCTGCCATGCATAAAAATTATCAAACAGTTGCTATACTTTTGACCAAATAGTCTATGAAGCAAAATAACCTACTGGAGTGAAATTGTGAGTAAATTGCTAAAAACTGTAATTTTTACCCAAAACTGCAGTGTCAAAATTAGTACAGCCAGTGGGGAGAATACCATGTAGTTCCCAAAAAACTCAAAACCTACATGAGAAACAAAACCAGACTTGCATAGGGAACTACCTGTGCTGTAACTGGCAAAGTCCTCGCTCTTTTCAAGTTTATGTTCTGTACTTATATCACGTTGTACACTATGAATATAAAACTCCTATAGGTCTCTATGATTCAATTAAATGCAAATTGATCAATTTCATTACCCACCCACACAGGTGGGTAATGAAATACAGGACACAAAAAAACCCAGCCAAACCCAACAATTTAAAACAGCAGTGACAACTTGCTTTGATGTAGAAAAAGGTATTTGAACAAATTTACTCTTATAGATTTACATTCCAGATTGAAAAATGGAAAGCCACAAAAATGATCAGAGGGCTAAAGACAGGCTGAGGAAGTTGGTGTTGTTCAACCTAGAGAAGGCTGTGATGTGACCTTTTAGCAGCTTTCCAGTATCTGAAGGAGGCCTACAAGAAAGCTGGGGTAGGGCTTTTTGCACAGATGTGCAGCAAGAAGACAAGACAAACTTAGGTGAGGCATTAGGAAAAACATTCCTTAATTTGAGGGTGGTGAGATGCTGGAACAGGTTGGCCATGGACATTGTGGCTGTCTCCTCCCTGGAAGTGTTCAAGGGCAGGTTGGATGGGGCCTCCAGTAATCTGATGTAGTGGGAGGTATGCCTGCCCATGGCAGGGGGGTTGGAATTACATGATCTTTAAGGTCCCTTCCAACCCAAACCATTCTATTCTACAAAAAACACACTCTGATGTAAACTACCACTTTATTTAAGGAAGGGTTGCTTCTGTTGTGCCTTAAACCCAGAGAAATCTAAATTAAGAATAACCACTAAGTGGCAGTATCTACGTGTAAAAAAGGAGTACAAAGAATGTGTATGAAAATGTCTTATAAAGAGATAGTCCTACTTTTTTACCTGGAATTAGCCTTACTTCTTCCTGCAAAAATTTATTTTGATTTAAAACACATACATGTGTATAAAAGACAACATTTGTACACACCGAACTGTTGTAAAAGCAGCAGACACTTAAAAAAATGAGAGGATGAGCACCAATGTAACAACAGGAACAATCAGATATTGTCTACCTCAAGAGGTGTCCAAAGGGCATATTACTAAACCTTCTCACACCACTTTTTAAACTATGATAGGACAGATTTTTACTTTTTTTGTTTGTTTTAATTCCAATGACAGCTCTTGTTTCCTCTTAAAAGCATGTAATATAAATCTTGGAAGAATAATTCAGACAGAGGGAACGGTGGGAAAAAAACCCAACAACTCCCTACATTATCTAAAAGTTTACATATGCTAGTAAAACAGACATAAGGCTGACAGGATACAGTTACATAAATCACTTGCTGAAGCTGGCCTGATTGTAACTGTCTAGGTTTTGCAGTTCCATTTTAGCAACAGGCTAGTGAAAACACTATCCAGTTTTAAAATCCTAATATCACATTTCAATAATCTCTCTAAAAGAGAGGTAATGTATCAATAAATAAATATCTCAACATTTGTTCCTATTACCTCACTGAACTCCCTTTTTACAAGATGACTGCTGAAAACTTGAATATACAAAAATACTCATATAAAAATATTGTTCTACAGTAGCTTATCTGTGATATTGGTCCTACTTATGCCTAAATTGAATACTGGTTTCCTTGACTCCATTTTAAGATAGCTTCCTTCACACTAAGGGATTTGCTATGTGTGAACCACATGGAGTCTTAGGGTGAAATGCTGAGCTCTTAAACAAACCCTTTTTCTTTCAACTGTTTAACATGCAAAACATAATTACCGTAACAAAAACCTACTTACCTATCCACCAGCTTTTTAGCAAATCCAAAATCAGTAAGCTTGATATGTCCTTCTTTGTCTAGTAATATATTTTCAGGTTTTAAGTCTCTGTAAACTATTTCTTTGGAGTGCAGGTATTCTATCGCACAAATAATTTCCGTAGAGTAAAAGAGTCCTGTGCTGTTGTTGAAACGCCCCATGTTGCGCAGGTAACTAAAAAGTTCTCCTCCTGGCACATATTCCATTAACATATATAAGAAACGTTCATCATGATTGGTCCAAAATCTGTAATAAAAATGTTATTTTATTGAATAAGAAATTCTCTCTCTGATTTGCTTTAGAAGTAAATTTCTGTAAAATTACCAGTGTTTTACTAACTATGTACATACTTACGGTTCCTATTCTGCAAATATTAATATCCCAAGAATCTAACAGAATTTTATAATGGACATTTAAGTAGCTGATTTAACCAGAAAAGTAAAACATAGTTCAGGATGTACACAGCACTGGCCTAGAAAGAAAATCTGATTTATAGACTCCATTTCATTGTACAATCAGGTCTCTGCTAAGCACCTAGTCACTGCCTTACTATGGTTCCAGCCAATTCTAACACACCTTCATTTTATTTAAATAAATATTGCCAAAGTGATGCACAGTGAGCAGAATCCACCTTTGTAAAAATGTCTATGACAATTTAGTCAAGAACAGGACACCAGAGTTCTCCTTCCCTTCTGTTACCCCTTCCCCCCTGGAAATACACAACCCTAAAGCATCAGATCACAATGCTTGTTTTTCTACATTATCTTTAACAAAAGCAATAGAGAAACAGAAATTACACCAAAGCAAGGTTTATTTCTGTACCTCAGGATTAACCTAGTAGTAAGTATCTTTCAATCCTCAGACTGTTGCCTTTACTTCAAGAACTATTATTGTCGAACAATCATTAATAAATGCAGTAAAGAACAGCTAAGGAAGAAAGAAAATAATTCCATATGGCTTTCAACAGAGGAAAAACACAGCAGTATTCTTTGCACATTCCCTGAAAATAAGCTGGTTTTCTTTCTACCCACATCAACTAACATGACACACACCCAAATGTCATTCAACAGTTAAGAAGAAAATAGGTATCTGGTAACATCCTGAAGAATATTAAGCCATTTAAAGAGAAACAGCTATCTCTATTACTATGATAACAGATAAAGAATTCTGTATGCCTATCTACTTTACTGATGCAAGAGTAGAAGTTACTTTAGCTTCTAGTAACTGCTTCCACAGTATCACAAGAATGGAAAGATCAAGTATCTTTTTTTTTTTTTCCCCAGGGTTTTTTGTTTGGTTTGGTTCTCCCCCCTCCTTCATTAGCTGGTTCATAATCAAGGCAGAGTCTCAAGAAAGATAAGCAGAGCAAACTGAGCTCCCAAGCCCATAAAGGACTTTTGCTCAGTAAGACTTTTGTTCTTTACTCCAGTACTGAGATGTGTTTTAAGCAGTCAGGCAAAATTGCATCTACAATAGATGAAGAAGAACAGGAATGGGCAAAACACACCAAACTACATGTCTAAAAATCATATGTAGGGGAAAGGGAAACATCTGACAAAGAATACAGAGGGGAAAAAAATGGATGAAAACAGTTTTTACTGGAATAATTTCTTTAAGAACTGACTCTTAGGTTTGTCTATCAGTCGGAAAATGGACAGATTTGGTCCACAGGAAAAGTAACAAAATTAAGGCCTTTAATATTTGCAAAACTGTTTACTTTGAATGATATTTTAACACAAAAAGGGAACATATCACAAAAATTGTGATTAGAATAATATGCATGGTGTCACATAGCTTTATAATTCAGCTTCACCAATGAACTTTGGATGCCCTTGTGAGCTCTCAAGGACAAACAACCTTAACATTTTAGCTTATATAGTTGAATTTTAATAAATCTTGCTCTCTTGGAAAAAAAAAAGTAAGCTAAAGATACATGTCAAAATTACAGCACAGTATGAACTACTGCACCCACAGAAGTATGACATGTCATTCAAACATGGTATTGGAGATTGTCTAGGAATCTCCAGGGACCACTTGGTTGCAAGAGCACCAAACAAGCATTTCCAAAAAGCAGTTTAAAAACATAAGTAGATAAATAACTTGGGTATCTGTCGAAAAATAGAAGCATCCTATATGCAGGAAAGTCACTGCTCAAAAGAATAACAAGAAAAAACAAATATATTTATATAGAAGTATTTATACATAGGAAGATATAAAAAGGATGAATATCAGAAATAAAGTGCACCATTACTGTAAAATTATGCATTATAAAGTGATAAAAAATAATCTTCTGCTGAATTAGCACATATTCCGTGTTTTGCAAGCAGAGGAAGATTCTATTCACTTTTAAGATGGTGTCACTAATGGAAAATATATAAAAAAGACCATGTAGATAACACAGTCCAAAGGCATTGAAGCAGAACTATGCAGATTTTTTTTTCCCCTTTTTGCTGATCAATTTTTATTAAAGAATTAATGGAAAAAACCCTACATATTGGGCAGGGAATAAGGTGGCTGAAAAAAACTGTTAGCCATATAAAAAGCTGTAGTTTTATTTGTCATACAGTGCTAATTGTCCACAAATGCTTGTGTAACACAGATCATACAAATATTAACCTGACTTAAAAATTAACTACTTCATTTCAGCTAGATTGTTTGTTGTACTTTGCTAAAGAACAAATTCATTACCACATGACCAGACTGGATGAGACTTTGAGCAAACTGGTCTAGTAGGAAGTGTCTCTGTCTTTAGCAGGGGGATTGGAAGGAGATTATCTTTAAGGTCCCTTCTAACCCAAACCATTCTGTGATTCTATGAATTACACAAACATAGCTGATGCAGCATCTCCTTTAACACGTGAATAAAAAAGATGGAACTGAAGAACATTTGCCTTGCACACAAGGGAACTTCCATTTGAATTGTGTCTTTCCTTTGGCCATTTTAAAAATCTACCATTTTGGATACAAGATATGAATGAAATCCAAGAAAAATTATCTGTTTGTATTTTTGATCACTTCTGTATGGACACAAACCCTCACATCCTAGTTTCTGATGTCTCCTCCAAGCTTCTCTCTTCCCACACTAATTACACTGTTCCAGACCCACAGACATACTGGGTTGAGGCTTTTTCATCACTTTGTTGCTCAAAGTAATTTAAAAAAAGAATGTACCCATTTACATAGTTATAACACCCTGCTCCTCCTGTTCCATCTATATTTTAACTAGTCTAGCCAGATGTACTCAGCCTCTGCATCTTGCTTTCCTGCATGTATCTCAAACTCCATATATGCTAGAAGTTATCTTACTGATACTATGCCACAAACAGGATTTCCAAACACTGGAAACTAATAGTATCATGATGCTGGAAAAATCAAGAGCACTTGAGGGAAAAAGCCTCCTCCTGCTGAGCTCTTTTCATTTTTCACACTACCATGATTTTGCTTCATCTTTTCCCTCTGAGATTTTCTCAGCCCTTGGAAAAGGCTACAAAAGTATCCCTCCAGCTGCACTACCTACAGCTAGAGATTAACAAAGGCTCATTTTTTCTAATTTTATGTAAAAATGATTAAGGCAGGTAAATGAAAAGCAAATCTTCATCAATGGCTCTGTATACTTGCATGAGAAAATGTAAATGTAAATTAACTGTGCAATTACCCAGAGGTTTAGCTTTCCCAGTAAAAGATATGGACTCAGATACACCAAAGGTGTTGTGGTGCTATGAAATTTATGATGCTTTCTCTCCTTACAAGAGGACTGGGATCATTAGAGTCACCACAATTTCACCAGAAAGATGTAGCTTTAAAATGTTTAAATCATGAATCTCAAAGGGATTCTACAACGTAACCACAAATATGGGAAAATAAAAAGGACCAAGATGTGCTGCAGTCACTTAACATCTTTCAGAATAAAGTTTGCAAAACTAAATTTCATAAAAGTTTCAAAAGGAGATACTTCCATATAATTATATCTTTATCTAGACAGCTACAGGACACATAGAGATAGAAATTCTTCATTTCTCACCATTCTAGAATCAATCTAGAAGTAATTTTGATGAGCTAATACTAACACTATTTCATTATACTAACACTATTTCATTAGTGTTTTCTCCTCACTTCAAAAGATTTCTACAGCATGCAAATAAGAAAGGAAGTAAAGCTTAGAACAAATTATTGCTACAATGTTTAGATTATGCCTTTATATTTTAAATTTTTCATTCTTCTGTAATAAATATTTTAGTTTGAAATCTATTCTAGTCTAGATTGGGTAATAGACAGTAAACACTTGGTTAAGTCAATAAGAACTTGCAAAGAGACTCTGGAACACTAACTGTACTTTATATAAGTTAAATGAATTTAAAAAATACAACTTACAATCTGATCAAAAAGGGGTGGTTGACTTCTTTCAAGACTGATTTTTCATTGTGCACATGTTGCTCTTGCTTCAGTCGAATGACATCAGGAATGCTCATCACTTTCAGTGCAAAGTAACGTTTGGCCATTTTTTCCTTCACCAAATGAACACGTCCAAAGGTACCAGTGCCTGAAAAGTTGAAGAAGAAATATCAACTAATTGTAACAAAGAAAAAAACCAGGGATAATTTACTAAATTAAAACCTACAGAAACTCAATTCTTGGTTTGTTTCTTCTCAACCATATACTGGTATTACATCTTTTAACTGTTTTTACACATTTTTTTTTCTTGGAATTTCTCAATTTTCAGTGATAATGATTTAATAAAAACAACAGTAATGTGATGTTGCCACTCTTTGGATAGACACTGGAAGAATTTCTTAGAAAGAAGAGAAGTGGTCCTGAGAAAATGTAAAGGAGATGTATAAAAAAGAAAAAAAAAAGAAAAAGAAAAAAAAGGGAGAAAAAAGAAAAAAAAAAAGATGTAATATATAAGATTCAAATGTAACCAATGTAAACAAAAAGCAAAACTGTTTTCAAGCACAGAAGAAAGGCTGGGAAACACTCTTAAATTTCAGAGATCAGTTTTAACTTAGATCAGGTGAGCAGAGGTGACAAACAGAACTAGCATTCAGCTTGTTGTAACAACAGCATGTTGCATAAAAACAAAACAAAAAAACAACCAAATCATCACTGAAATATAAATGATATATATGTAATGTTTGACTGAAACATATTTAATAATTCTTCAACACAAAAACTACTTAACTTTCTATACATTATTTATTAAAACAAGATAGCTAAAAATCAGAGTTTAAAAGTAGGAACTCATGATACAGAGGACAGAACATACAAAAATAAATAGAAATATTCATCTACCAATTTTTGGTGACTGAGAACAGCTGTCTACAAGCATTCAGGTGAGGAGATTCTCCTTAAATGTATATAGAATGGTGAAGCTATTCAGTAGAACAAGGAATGTGGAAAAAACCACTAAAAGGTGCATAAACCATTGAAAAAAAAAACTTAAAAATCTGCTTATTCTGGTCCATCATTATATTACATGGAAACAAGATTTCAGGCAATGTTTTTTGTAGTTAATGTACTTCTTTTCCAATTCACTCTTAAAAAATAGAAGAAAAATAAAAAACATTGCCTTTTAAATAATGTATTGTGCACTTCTCTGTTCAATACAGTAGTCATTAAAGTTCCTTTTAAGTGCATTACACTCAAGACAATTATACATAACTGAATTGAGTATTTCTTTTAGTTTGAAATGAAAGACAAAACTAGCCCATTTGGCTACACTGCTATTTATACTGCAGCACAGTGTTATACATTTGAAGATGAACCCACATTTCAGCTCACTGGGTGGTTGCTCATTGTTTTTTCTCTCATTAAACAAAAGCCCTGTAGGTTCCATTAGAACAGTACAGCAGATATTTTAATCCTATTCTCTGACAGAAATACGCACCACTACAGAGGACCCTTGGAATTCAAACCAGTTGCCTAACTTGTGAAAGGTCACCCTGTTTTTCAGAAACATCTTCCAAAAAAGCTGAAGTCTTACATTTAAGCTCGTAATTACCCCCTTTGCACATATCCTAGGAAAACAGCACATAGACCAGTTTTAGCACTATTAACTGGTAAGCCAATAGGTTTTAGATTGTGCTGATATGTTATGATCAGTCTATATTAAAAGACAATTTTCTTAAGACGTGTAGTGGGTGCAGATTTTTGAGAAGAGAGAAATGAACTTCCAAAACTGTATTACTTGAGGAGTAATAAAACAAGGGAGTTTCTGCCTCTTGTGGGTTCAAGAAACTTGAGAATTTATATGAAAATGTATTTCTTTTCTCTGTGTGTATTCTCACTTAAAAAAATTACATTCTATTGAACAGTTACTGTTTCCAGACAATTGTTACACTGCTTAAGAGTACAACATATGCTAAAAAACAAACCAAAATACTCCTACTAAAAACTAGAAACTAACAACTTCAGTAATCCAATTTTATGGAACTTACAGCTCTATTACCAATACAGCTTTTAAAACCAGCTTTCAAGATAAAACTTCTCACTATACAAACCAACCAAGGATTACAGTTATCCAAACACAAAAGATACTATCAAGGTAGTTTGATATTCCCACCTGTCCTGAGTTACACTTCTTTAACCCAGACACCTATAAGCACGTCTCAGATAAAGCCTGCTGTTAGAGTGAAGTAAGGCACCAGGTTACCCTGGAAAATTTATCAAGCAATTAAATCCTCTAACAGTGTAGTCACATTACATGACTAAAGCTGTAAACAACCTTAGTTTCACAGGGATGGGTTTCTCCAGTAAAAAACAACCCTCAAAAAAACCAAACCAAAACAACCTTCAAAAAAACCCACAGTGAAAAACCCCAACAACAAAAAAGCCAAGAACACCCTGGAAAAAAAGCCCACAACAAACAAACAAAACAACAAAAAAGGCTCAAAAGTTTCCAAACATAGTCCTCTGTTTAAGCTACTTAAAATACTGATTATTTACATCTTTACTAAATACATAGACAAAAAAGTACTTTGGGTTATTTCAGAATTAGATGAAATTTAAGTTCAGAGTAAAAACACCGTCAAGAATAACCACAGTCTCAATAGACATCAAAACTAAGTCATCTTACTTATTAGGACTTCCAAAGATGAACTTGGAGAAATTAACAGTACCAACAGTTTTAATGTAGTTTTATATGCACAATGTTTATATGCGTATATTTTTAGCTGGTTCGATAGGCATTCTGATACTTCCATCGATATATTCAACAGGAAAGACAGAAGTGAACACATACCTCATTTTCCCTTGGTCTCTAATGCTCTCATGTTTCATGTCTTTTTTTACTTGCTCTAGAAAATTTTATTTTAGTATGCTTTAATTTTTCATTATGCTATTAGTCTAACTTTACAAATGGTGCTGTTCAGAAGCAGTAACAGTAGTAATAGTAGCACCCAAGTTCCATTTGTTTTCACAGAAGAACCTGCTGGGGACTTACTTAGCAAGAGTTCTAACTTTGGAAACATGGTCTCTTTAAAAACACCTCTGCCAGAAGCTAGAGCCTGTCAGGCTCTTCCAGATAGTGGTAAGGACCTAATCTAGATAGCCTCTGGGAAAACCAGAAGACATGAACAAGAACATCCAACTTCCCTAACCAGTTTTATTGTTGAACTGGTTGCAATTTTTTCAAACATCTTTAGCCCAATTTAAAACAACTGTGGAAGCTGAGAAGACAGTACAGACCAGTAAGTCATCTAACATTTGTTTTCTGATGCCTTTTCTTATAATACAAATTTTCTTCTATTCAAGGTCTCAGAAAATTAATTGGGCCTACATCAGTTGGTAGTAACAGTGCCCAAACACATAGCCACCACCCATCCAACACTTTTGACAAACAATATCTTAAAGCTCTAGAGAGTATTAATAGTCATGTTCTGAAATTTGCTTACACCGTTTAAACTGTTCTGTCAAACTCCTCTCACTGCAAAGAGAAGCAGAGAGAGCATAGAGAATACTACTTATTTGTTCAACCAAGAAAAAAAATAACTTTAATCATGTGGGGCCAAATACAAGGGGGAGGAGAGGAAACTTGCTGAAACTTAAAAACAGCTATATAAAAGTATGCAAATCAGGTTTAATAATGCCTTTGCACAGCTACATACTGGACTAATTGCGGAGTTTTTTGTGATACTTTTGTTTGGGTTTTGTTTTCTTCTAATGTGTAGCCAGTCTTCAGACAACTAGAAAAAGTTTGCATTCAAAGATGACTACAATTCAAATATTTCCCTTCAAACTTCTGGGTTGGATCTCCTGCTCATGCTTTTAGCCATTTCTGCAAAGATTTTTAAAATTCTCTTCCTTGCAAATGCTGGGGAAGGATAGAATGGCACATGTTGGTCAACAAAGAGTTGTGGTTATTCAGCAATCAAGAAAGTCTTGCTGTTTTAAGTCTTGCTGTTGTGTCTAGGTGGATATTACCCCTCACATTCATGGAAAGAAAACCAAAAAACAAAAGGAGCAAACTGGCAGTGTGTAAGATGGGGGCACAGCTTCAGAAATTTGAGAGAAGGTTTTTGGAAGCAGGAAAAGGTAGGGTTACTAGTCTTCTATCAAAACACTACTGTCTCCTGCCCTCCAGGAAGTAGACACGAAGCTCCTGGAACAGCTTTTGTTAAATCCCATGGAAGAACTGTTCAGGTTTTTACCCTGTTCACCTCAGAGATCAGCTGGATAAATTCGACCTCCCGGGAGAAGTAAACATTCCTTAGAATTACTTTAAAATAGAAATATTCTGTACCTGCCTATTTTGTAGATAATAATGAAATGAAATACAGTTTTTACAGGTATGCTACTCTGCTAACATTTTTTTAATGTTTAGTTCAAATCAATAAAACTTCAGGGACTGTATCATTCTCTTGAGATGAGTCTTGGGATCTACCAAGTACCATCTTGATGTAGGAAGAGCAATAGCTACACATGCACACATGCACATACCTCTCTGTCTCTATTACAGAACTTAATGGCAGAGTTTGAGAGTTGAAAATGTGCTTACATCAGAAATTAGATCTCATTAGAACAGCTGTTATTAGGTAATACTTTATTTGTGCTGCTACAGTATACAACCAATGAAGGTAACAAAGCAAAGAGTGTGCTGGTGCTATTTGCAACATGAAACACAATTTAAAATTTTTAGGACTACATGAGCAAAATGAAGCAGCATGCAAAATACTAACCACTAATCCAGTATAATCTCTTTAGAACAGAAACAATAAAATTTTTTGATCCCTTTGCATATGCAACGTGGTTGCGGAACTTGAAGGAATGCCAGAAATCTTCTCAATTGGGTAACATTCTCATGTTAAATGCACAAAGGGAGGAGTCAAAAAACTGTGGAAGACCAGCTTGGTCTAGGGATCAAATGCAAGAAAGGAATTGTCAGTCATACAAACCAAGCTGGATTCCCTAAAACCATGCAAAAATATAGCCAGCTTCCAGGATTTTACTGTCTTTGAAGCCTCCTAGAAAAGAATAAAGAATGTGGGAATATTTCTGGTGCAATTTTAGATACTTTTAATGCTAGGAAAAAACAATCCTGCAACTTTTCATCAGCTAAAAAAACTGCAAAGTAAAGTAGTGACTACTTTGCTATTGATGTAGGTGACTAATGTAATGCTCCTTGCCCTCTTTATTTTGTCCCATTAATTAGATCCAGCTGTTCCAGTTTGCCATCTTTTAAAGCCACAGCTTTTTCTTAAAACCAAGTTTGCCGAGCTCAGATAGATAACATTTGTTTTAATGAAGCCTAAACTAGGTCATGTGAGATCCATGACCCTGAGGGTGCCTTTCTGAGTCCCAAAGGAGTTGGTCCCGACTTCCACAGATGCCTATAAAAAGAGATGCCTTTTTTTTTTTTTTTTTTAAACAAATATAAGAAAATTGTCCTGCTGTGCCACATTTTAGTCTTTACTAGTAGCCACAAGCACAAAAGTCTTGATTCTACTGAGTATCAAGGATAAAATAAGAATAGCTTCAGATTACAAATTTACTATTGAATGTCAATTTCTTCTGTCATTTAATCTCTGCCTCATTTTGGACTGGAACTTGACTAGCCTAGCAAAACATGTTTTAGAAGGAGGTGTGGGGATTGTCAGTAATTCTTGAAAAAGAAGGGGAAGAAGGAAAGAGACAGCAAAGGAAAGAGACAGCCATAATCAACTGGTGATCAAAAGGTTAATACTTGAGAGAAAGATATGGCTAAACCACGACACATGTCAGCTTCTACAACAGAAGATGTGTTTGGCACATAAACTTGGCAATACAGAATGAAGATGATGATTTTGTACATAACAGTAGCCAGTTTTTTGATTTTTGGTTTAATTTTTCAACTAATAGACCAGTGTCAACTGAAAATACCTTGCAGACTATCACTCAACCTTCTCAAATTCAGTGTCTTCACACTTGTTCCATAAACCTGCTGGGGAATGATCACTGTGATTATCAGACTGCTGGTTCTATACTTCTACACTTCTCTAGAGGGTTCTAAACTAAACTGAAAAACATACCAGAGAAATAAATACATCTAGATAAGGTTTTACAGGCCATCAGAACAGTGTTCCATCTAGAACTGTGTATCTAATACTTTTGAACGCAAGAATTAAACATCATAGTTTTTTGCAAAGCTTTTGCATATCCTTCAATGATCATATATCTGAGGAGACAGCCTGATCAAGAGAGCTCAAAAACATTTAAAAGAGATGCCTTCTGTTGTGTTCACCATGTGCAGCTCTGCCAAAGCAGCCTGCTTCTATGACTTTGTTCATTCATCCACTCTGATATGATTTAGTTTACACCAGGAAAGCCTTGGACAGAGACAGTATCTGTCTACTTAGCAATAATGTGATATACAACACAGCAAGATATATGCACACGACATTCCAGGAGAGATCGTAACTTTTTCGGACTATCTGTCCCAGAAATTTTATTGCCAGTAGCATACTAGTGGTATCTCTTCTGTTTGAATTCCATCCTCATCCATTGTCAAGCCAGTTTTCTACTGAATGCTTACTCCCATTAAATCTTTAACCCAGCTCAGATGAAGTTGAAAAGTAGTGATGCGTGTTCAAAATACAGCCTAGTTTTGACTCCAAGATGCTGCTGTAAAAAATTTCCACCTCTTTGCTGCTTGCAGATTCCAAAGATACGAAATTTTCGTGTTCTTTCTTGGTACACAGAGAGCCTATATCAACAGGTGACTAAAACTATATTTAACCATCTGCAATTTGGTATAGCCTCTTCAACTTCACACAAGATCTGATATGCCAGAGAATTCCAAACAATTGTGTCAACAGCTCTTGTTGACCCACCCATTTAAATGGTTCTGAATTGCAATCCTGAAGAATTAAAACCACAGGAATCTCTAAGCTAATAAATACCCATGCTTTCTGTTTTTCACATTGTTCAGAGACAGGCTTCTGATTTCCAGAAAGTGGCATTCAACAGAACACGATGACACAGAAGTTCCTTTCTAATTCCAGGTAGTTTTTTTAATTCTTTCCCCCCCACACCTTATTTGGTCTTCATAATAATACTGTAAATATCAGGTTGTCTTTATACAAACTAAGAAGAATCCTTGGAAGTTTCTCCTCTCTCTTTATTCTTTATTTTGAAATACCAGGGACTAATAAATGAGATCAGAAATTCACCATCCTGCTGGTGATAAGAGAACCTTAAAGACCTCTTAGCAAATTAAGTTTGAATGTGTGTATACATCCCTTCACAAAAACTAACATCCACAACCTCCAGAATGATTCTCATAAAACTTTGATTTTTGGTTTTGGTTTTTTAACTCTTCCCATGCCTTTTGCTACCAGTGATTCGTGACACATTGATACACAGAACATGAACATATAATCAGATGCACAGTTCTTCCTCCCTATTGAATACAGGATACTGCAAAGTCATTATTAGTTCTACTTTAGCCTAAGTGTTAATACATCACAACTGTAAAATTGTAAAGATATAAACATTTTATAAAACACCTCAAGTAGAAACCTTTTAAAGATGTACTCCTTTTTCATCTAGTACCTAGGCTCTATACTTTTTTACTTAGCTAAATTTAGGCAGCCTGTGAAAACAGCATATTTTAATGATAACAAGACCCTGCTAAAAGTAAAGCTTATCAGTCTGACCCTATTAAAAAAACCAAACAAAAACCAAACAAAAACCCACCAAAAAAAACCCCAAAACCCCCAGCAAAACAAAAGCCAAAACAAAAAAAAAAAAAAAAAAACCAAACAAAGCAATTTGGTATATCACACTTTGAAAGACAAGCTCAGTTATGCTAAGAATCTGGTACCCGTGTGGCTAGCAACACATTTGACGTTAAAACACTAGAAAACATTAAATAATGTATTTCAGCTGATAAGAACTTCAAGTAATTATGCATCATCAAAAAGGGTCTCTTTTTAGTAATTGGGAAAGGTTCTGTAAATCACAAAGTACACTACTGAACTCATATAATTCAAATCCTATCACAGAATTGCTTCTTGCAGGTATGAAGAGATTAAAATAAGCACATTAACTAAGAGCTCCTTGGAATGAAAAAAATTTTTAAAAAATTCTCAAACAACAGAAGTCAGATATAAAAAACCCAGCATCTATCCACCTCCTGTCCATCAACCGGTGCCCAAAATTCCCATCAAGTTTAGAGCCATACAGCTTTCTAAATAAATTTGTGCTCAAAGTTAATTTTTTTTACTATTTTCTTTCTTTAAGTTTTAAAAAAAAATAACTATGAAACTTCTTAAAATGAAAAATGAAACCTAAAACAAATTGAGGGACATTTGGGCTAGAAGTTACTATTTTTTCCAAGTGTGTTACACTTTTGCTTACTACAAACAATGCAATACAGCACTGCATCATGAAGTAAGCAGACTCAGACAGAGTATGACAATCAAAAAGGTGAGTCTAGTATTATCCCAGGTACAATAAAAGCTAAGATTTTAGGCTACAAGATTTCTTCTGATTGGGGGTGGGGGAGAGATAAGAAAAAAAATTGCGATTACAAATATTTTTATAGTGTAACCCAAAATAATGAATCCTGATCTCTCTTCCCATACTGTTTAATTTTGGGTCTCCTGTTGTGAATACATAGCTCCTACTTCTTTGGTTAGGATTAGCACTACATTCAAAATTTTGAAGTGGATTCTCCCAGGAGCAGTCTAAGCCAAAAAGGATTAACTTCTAATGTCCTATTAAGATGGATAACGTGCAGTCTATCTCTGGTGCATAAAGAATAATTTCTGGTAAAGCATTAACACACCATTTTTCACTATTCTATCCTGATTATGAGCTAGATGTGCTTCTCAGTGATTTTTCCCTCTCCTCTCAATGCAGCTTAAGAGGAAAGATGGTGAGTAACACACAGGGTCATACTCAATTGGAAAAAACATCTCTGTTGCTAAATTGAATTCCCACAGACAAATCTTAAGAGGACAGTAAAGTTTCCTCTCTCATCTTTTTCAGCACTTCTATCTTCACCTTCCGTTTCCCTGTTTCCATGAAGTATTTCCAAAACTGATTTATCTAGCTGCTTTACTCAAACTCAGCATGGAGATATTTAAGTTAGTTTTCCATAAAAGAAAATAAAAAAATAAAAAATCCCAATTTGGTGTATTACAAAGTTCGCAAGACCTAAAACCTTTCCAAGTAACTTTAACTAAAGGAAACAGGTATTAATGTCTTAAAAGTTTAAAACAGGACTTCTGTAGAAGATACACTGCAGTTCAGGTATCTAATACATTGCTCTATTGCTTAAATTGAACATGTTAGTTGCTATAAGTTGCTGTGAAACCATTACATAGATAAAGCTTAGAATTATACATAAAGAAAACAGAAAACCGTAAAATCAAATTGACCAGCCCAAACAACTGAAAAACACAGCTTTGCACAAAACTCATGTTCTCATCTAAGAAAAATTTTTAAAAAATTAAAATAAATTGATGAGTAGGAAACAAATGAAATAATCTGTGAAGGTTTTTAAAAAGTCACTTTGTTTCACAGATGTTGAAATTACATGGAGTCTGACAAAGGTCCCTTCCAACCCTAACCATTCTAAGATTCTATGCTGCAGCACAGGTCAAAATTTTAACAGCAGCCTCATCTGAATTCTGTGAAGTTAAAATGGGGTACTTAGAAGGTATCCAACACCTGATTTGCCACTTTCCTTTTCAACCCAGAAATATGTGCCTCTTTTGGGGGGGGGAGGGAGGGGGATTGATTTATTTATTTTAAACTTAATCAGCACATTTTTGTCTGTCCTCAATCTCAGCTCTTGAAGATTTCTTCCTTTGTTTTATCCAAAAGGATTATTTGATGCTTCAGTCCAACTTTAATGCAAAGAAAGTATCAGGCTTAATATTCTTGACTGTATCTATCTAAAAAGCAAACACAAAAATCTTGTTAAAGTACAAAGGTTTATTATTGCTGACCAAATGTAATAAAGGCTTTATTGTTTGCACTTGACTCATTTCTTCCTTCACCAGTGTTGGACATAAGCCTTTTGAGGGGCTGGCATCTCATATAATACATTCCTTTCAATTACATTTCACTTCCATATTCATTGAAAATAGTGCTAAAGGTAGAACAAATCAAGAGGCACTTCTTACATAGTGCACAAAAAGTGTATTTTTAAATAGATTTGAAACAGATTATCTATTTACTACTTAATATGGTATTTCTAAAATGATTTTAAGGTATGAGATTGAAGAGTAAATTATGTCTAGAAGTCCATCAGTGAAGGCAGATCAAAGTCTTTGACTTAATTTGAATGCACTCTGCACATTTTAGTTGCCTTCTATGTTTCAGGAAACAAGTTAATACACAACTAACAGAAAACTGTTCAAATTTCCCTGTTTGCTGCTATTTTGTGCTATTTTTCCTGACAAAAATTAGGCACAGAAGGCCCTAGTTGAGAAACACACTTGCATATGGATCTAAGCACAGGTACATCAGCTAAGCTGATATTTAACTAGAAATGCCAGATTGAAATCCAGATACAGAAGGAAAATTCTACCAGATACAGAATGGAAATTCTATCAAGTTAGCAGTGAAACTGAGGTTCAGTTCAACCTTTTTGTTACTCAGAGTTGACCGTAAATTTTTAAATTTCATCAATACACAGCTAACTCAGGAAATATCAAAACAAAATAAACAAAAACCTCTGGACATTCACATTGCCTGTCCACCGTGTAGTAGTTAAAGGCCTCAAAGAGCCAGAACATTTGTTATTCACATTCTACCTTAAGATGGCTATTTTATAAAAATGACAAACTGGAGTTTTTTCTTCTTTAAAG
Organism: Heliangelus exortis; assembly: GCF_036169615.1. Lineage (NCBI taxonomy): Eukaryota > Metazoa > Chordata > Aves > Apodiformes > Trochilidae > Heliangelus > Heliangelus exortis. The sequence continues at coordinate 68,668,200 of NC_092422.1, forward strand.
GAAAAGATTACCACAGAGGACTTCAGAGATCCACAACATCTCTTAATGGCTAAACGCCAAAAGATCCAATGGATATATGGCCTGAAGGACTGCCATTGCAATTTATGGTGGAAACTTTAAAGTCTTTTCACAATGCAAAACCACAGAAGTAGTAAAGCTTCAGGCTAATAGTGTACAGGTAGTAACTGACCAGGTTTTTGTACCCTAAACACAAGCTGAGACAGAACTGCCCCACCTTTTAAGCAAACAACCTACTGCCTCTGCAGACACCTTGAGTTGGAACTTCCTCACTTATGCACAGCATACCTTTGGACCAGTCAGGGAGAAATGCTTTCAAAATCAACAGAGTGGAAAAAAAAGTAACTTTTGTGTTCAGTTGAGCAGTTTACACATCCAATTTATGAATTCAGAAGTACCTATTTCTCTCTGCAGATCATCAAGTCATTCTACACAAGTAGGCTCGATAGTCATTTACATTGTGTAGGTCTACATTCAAACAGAAGAAAGAAACCTTCAAGTTACATGGCCTGATGAGTGCACATAGGATTTCATAATATGGAAATTATTGGCACAGAATAAGCTAATTTGTATAAGGATGTATACAGTGCTGAAGTTTTAAAAAGAACTCTTAGTAACTCACTTAATTCTTCAGACACGTCACTAAAACTATGCCAAATGATACCTATGTATCACTCCAGTCTTCAAAAAGGAAGATCCAGGCAATTACAGACCAGTCAGCCTCACCTCCATCCCTGGAAAAATGACAGAGTGGCTCATCCTGGAGGTCATGTCTAAGCACATGGAAGAGAAGATTATCAGGGGTAGTCAGCATGGATTTACCAAGGGGAAATCATTCTTGACTAATCTGATAGCCTTCTATGATGTTGTGACTGAATGGGTAGATGAAGGGAGACCAGTGGATGTTGGCTACCTTGACCTTAGCAAGGCTTTGGACACAGTCTCCCACAGCATCCTCATGGGCAAGCTCAGGAACTGTGGGATAGAAGGATCCGCAGCGAGATGGATTAAGAACTGGCTACACAATAGAGCCCAAAGAGTGGTGATCAATGGTGCAGAGTCTATCTGGAAACCTGTAACTAGTGGAATACCCCAGGGATCAGTGCTGGGTCCAGTCCTGTTCAACATCTTTATCAGTGACCTTGATGATGGGACAGTGTCTTCTCAGCAAGTTTGCTGGTGACACAAAACTGAGAGCACTGTGTGACCATTCAGGAAGATTTGGACATACTGGAGAGCTGGGTCAAAAGGAACGTAATGAACAAGGGCAGAATCCTGCACCTGGGAAGGGATAACAAAATGCACCTGTACAGGTTAGGAGGCAATCTACTAGAGAGCAGCCCCATGGAGAAGGACCTTGGAGTCCCAGTGGACAAGTTTTCCATGGGACAGCAATGTGCCCTTGTGGCCATGAAGGCAAATGGTGTCTTGGAGTACATTAAGAAGAGTGTGTCCAGCAGATCAAAGGAGGTTCTCCTCTCCCTCTACTCTGCCCTAGCGCGACCTCACCTAAAGTACTGCATCCAGTTCTGAGCTCCCCTGTTCAAGAGGGACTTGAGAGAGTACAACGGAGGCTACAAGGACGATAAAGGGACTGGAGCACCCGTCTTATCACATCCAACTTGCAAGCTTGCACTTACCCATGTTTTCTGTAATTTTATCTACGTTTTTCCAGCTTATACACCACAAGAGAGTCTTAGAAGGGACTTAAACAGATGTGCACCCTACACTTGAGCTGCTATTCAGACAAAACCACAAAGAATTCTGATAAAATGAAATTTTCTAAAAATTTTATTTAGTTTGATCTTTGTTTTGAATTGGTAGTACTGAGTACTAGAGATTTTATTATACTATGCACAAAGGACATAATACCTCCCTAAAAGACTGATAAAATTCCTCTGCACACGGAAGGAACACATCCTTGAAAAGAGAAGGATGAGGGGAGACCTTGTTAATGTCTACAAGCATCTGAAGGTGAGTGCAAGGAAGATGGAGCCAGACTCTTCTCAGAAGGACCAGGTGACAGGATGAGGGGCAATGGGTACAAGACGGAACACAGAAAGTTCCATTTTAATATGTGAAAAAAATTTCTTTACCATGAAAGTGACAAGGCACTGGAACAGGCTGCTCCGGGAAGTTGTGGAGTCTCCACCAAAATATTCAAAACCAGCTTGGATGCAGTCCTGTGCTCTAGGTGATCCTGATTTAGTGGGAGAATTGAACTAGATGATCTCTAGAGGTCCCTTCCAACTACGACAATTCTGTAAGCTATGTAGTGTGCCCGGCCACTGAGACCCTGTATTCTATCTTTTGTAAATTAAGTTTTGCAAAACAAAATCAAGCTACAAGTCAGTAAGGTTCTTCTCCCAAAAATTATTTAAATCTAGAACAAGCACTGAAAATGGATTTATTTTTGCTTAAGGGTTAATACATTGAGAATTCACAAGTGGAACAAAGTATCCCTCAAAGGGAAGGCTTTGTTTATATTCATGAAGCAGTATCATCTGACATTCCTGAGAGACTATGGAATAAAGATGTATCATGTATCTAGAATTTACTTCAAATGTTCATTACCTTTCCAAATTCTCTCATACTATACCATACAAAATAGTGAAACACTGTCCAAGGTAAGGTGATGAAATCACTGTTGTTTGGCACTCAAATGGACATAATAATATGCTCCACATAAAGGACTATTATGAAAGAAAGAGGAAGTAAGTCTAGAATATTCAAATAAAGTTATATCTGATATGGAACTGAACAAATACACTAACACAAATATTATGTTTCAAAATCCCAGTCTCCAAACTCCATTCTCAAATATCAAACATTTCAGAAGATCTCTATGCTGACCAGGAACTTCATTACTGATAGAAGTAAAGATTGAAAATATTGTTTCTATTAATACTGAATGTTACTGAAGAAATACCAGTGTTGGTTTAACAATTATGTTAGTATAAAGACTTAAATACTGCAGCAGAAAAGGACTGTGTTTTTTAAATTTTTCACACTACTCAGGATTGTATGAACTACTGCACTATTTTTTTCTATAATCCTGAAAAATAAGTAAGTCTCATCTTAATATTCTGCTCTGTTCCCCAAATTGAGTTCAGTATACTGTGTGACTGACATAAAGAATGGCAAGATCAGGTTTTCTTCTGTTTTTACCACGCAGTTTCTCAACCAGAAAGAATCACAGAATGGCTTAGGTTGGAAGGGAATTTAATGAACATCTATTCTAACCTTTTTGCCATGGGCAGGGATTTCTCTCAACTAGACAAGGCTGCTCAAGGCCTCATCCAACCCACCCTTGAACACTTCCAAGGAGGGGACATCCACAACTACTCTGGGCAATCTGTTCTATAGTCTCACCACCATCGTACTAAAGAGCTTCCTAATATCCAGTCTAAACTTATTTTCCTTGAGTTTAAATCCATTTACCCATTTCCTACTGCTGGACACTAAAATGAAAATTCTCTCTCCAGCCGCTCTACTGTTTTCCCAGTTAGAAGCCAACTGCCCTTCTTAGCTTTATACATGCACTTCCCTTTCCCTCCAACCACCAAACTGGGATCCAGTCCCAATCAATACTATATCTCTGAATTCCATACCAAATAAGTCCATCCAAGCCAACAAAGACTTAAAAGCTGTATATAATGGACAATTATTTAAATGGGCAAAGATGAACCAGAATGAGAACATTTGAAAATTAATGAACATAAAAAAACCTCTGTCTGAAAAGTTATGAAACAATACACCCAAACAACCTATAGATAAATTCCTTTCCTGAAACAACCTTGACTTTCAAAGTGTGTCTCAAGAAATGAACGGTTCAAGACAATGGAAATTAAGAGCTGAGTGGGTTACTACAGTCAATACTAAAGTAAGTTTCAGAGGCTATGGCATATATCATAACTATCATAACAATATGATTAATTTTCCAACAGTAAGAATAGACTTTTTGGCTTATACCAGATGACGTTTTTGTGCTGGACACTGTTTCTATTTTGTTTTTTCCTTAAAAAAACCAAACCAAATAAAAATCAAGCAAACAAAAATCTGAACACAGCAACAACAAACACAAATAAAATCACCTTGTCAAATATTTACCTTTTATTATTTACGTAACACTACTTTCGTTAAATATATTTTGCTAATTTGCTAATTTAAAAATGCAGATGGAAAGACCTCACAAACATGCAAGGATATAGGTGAGCTCCCTAAACAAGAAATTCTTTCCAATCCAAATCAAAAGACTGACATATAAGCTTATGGAAATAAATCTCATTTGCGATGACTACTAGATGGTCATGAAAAAAATATTTAAGTAGTAAATATATATGTATTAAAAAGTATCTATCAGATTTTAAATTATTCATGAGTTACCATATGAAATTGAGAATTCATTCATATGAAGAGTAAAGAGAAGGATAAGGTTTAAAATTAAACATCAATGACACAGAGAAACAAAATATCCCACAGAGCATATGCTTCAGTCACAGATGGGCCAATGCTTTTATGATTCCAAAATGGATGCTTTATTTGGACAGGTAAGTACAATTTAGCTTACTTTGATTTACATTTACCATGCTGCAATATTCATTGTTAAATTTCCAAGCTACTATAAGCATCGGGGAAGAGCTAAGCTCGTTACTTCTTGGAATATTTATATCAAAATGCAAGTTTCAGATCTATTTTATACTACTTGATGTTCAGTTTTATAGAATGACCAACTTAAGGAATATAAATCCATATGCATACTATGAGAAGGCTTAAATCTAAGAAAATCAAAACCTGCATTGCAGAACACTACTGAATCCCATTAATGGCACAGTATATGCTCCTTTAAATTGTATATAGTCTTTCACAATACAGAACTCAAGTTTCATTTCGATGGTAATTTTGTGTTCAATTTCGATTTCCAGATTGTTTCTGGGTAGGCCTTTCTTAACTATTATGTGTCAATTCAAGGACTGGCTCCATTAAAATAATTAAAGTCACTTCACCCTCCTGTTGTATATGAATAATACCACAGACAAATACCTGCATACATCCAGAAGAAGTAAGAGAGTAGACACATCCAGGAGCATGTACCTTATACAAATCCTTCCATAAGAACTGAGAACTTGCCTTAAAATATTAAAGCACTCGGAACACTGTCAAACAAATTTCATTCAGTTTTTAAATGCATTGAGAAGACCACCTAACTTTTCACATGAATTGAGTTTGGGCTGATAAAATCTCATCCCTATTAGACCCAGTTTTCAAGATTCTTCAACTTAAATTGCTGAATCTCATTTTAACATTTAATTGGATTCACCCACTAACAGGCTCTCTATCTTAATTAGACTGGCTAATTTAGAGAATGCTTCACATGAAAAACAAAACTTTAAAAAGAAAACAGAAAAAACAAACCAACCAACCAAAAAACACCAAAAGGAAAAAAACACCAACAAAACAAACACCAAAAAAACACACACAAAAAAAAAAAAAAAAAAAAACCACCACCAAAAACCAGGCTGCCCAGAGAGACAGAGATATTAAAAAAAAACCCACCTGAATGCAATCCCATGCAATGTGTTCTCAATGCAATCTTCCTCAACAAGGGGGTTGGACTACATAATCTCCAGAGGTCCCTTCCAATCCCTAACACTCCAATTCTGTGATTAGTATTACCTGGTTACACCCTTTCTCACAAACATCTACTCCAGACACAAGAGTACAACTTATAGTGTATTTACAATACTGCAAGGAAACCAATTCTCAGCATGGAGGGTTTATCAAATGCTCTGTTCCACAGGCCATGAGGAGTTATTACCTGGATCTTACCTCATAATGCCCTGTATAGTCATATAGAGCATTATGTATATTATACAGTTGTAATAATAGTGAAGGCTGCTACACAGACCTTAGTAACAGAAAACAGGATTTCCATCCTATTATATCACAGTTACAGTTACGAGCTAGACAGCCACACAGGGCCCCTGTTATATGCCCAGTGTTCTCACTTTCCAGTTACTAAATGCAGTTAGTCATAATACTCAGATCTTGAAAATAAAACCAAGTTATCTTATTTTCTTTTTTTTTTTTCTACAAGAATCAATATTTCCTTTTAGATTTTCAGTTATTTTGCTTTGCTATCCAATATATGTCTTCATCATACTTCAGATTTCTTAGCAGCATATACCATATACGCAGATGTACAGGTATTTAATATATATACACACACATACACCCACAGCCATTTACCCAGCTACAGGTTAATTTGTTTCATTGTTTACTGCCATAGTTGCTTCTCACTTCTCCTCTCTCCCATTCCCTCACCCCACAAAATCTCAGAATTAATTATCTAAACCTAGTCAGATACATTTAAAACCAGGATCACAGTCTGCAGTAAAGATAGCAATGAATACCAAATCCAACACCACCTTGATAGGATAGATTAAATTACAGCTAACTGAGTTCATGAACTGTAGTTCACATGCCAAGAGTGCCTGCCATGCCCTTGTAGACTGTTTCTCCAAAATCACAGCACCATTGCTCACTAAGAGGTTCACTCACTATTGCAGTTTACATAACCACACCTTTTAACAAAAGTGTATTTTAAATTATTAAAGAATAAGTATATTGACATAATTTATAATTCAAGACTCACACAAGCTCAAATGTGCTACAATCAGAAGGCAGGGACAGATACAAGAATAAGAAATAACACAAAACCAATCTATCTGGGCTGGGTTATTGATTCATATATAACCCAAATCAGTCATACCTGACAGTCACTGGTATATGATGAATTGCAGTTTATAATCCATTAGCATTTTTTACAGAAGCTCGAGCATGTAAAGTTTTCAGTAGCAAAGATAAAAGACACATTTCTGCCCTGAAGAGACACAATACATGCCAAACAAGAAAAATTATTAAACTTATTAGATATTTGCTGTTCTAAGAAGTAAACTGCAGTTTGTTTCAGATGATTTCATGTTTCCTAGAAACAAGTAACAATCTCAGAAGACAGGACAGAGACTGATTAAATTATTAGTTCATATATAAAACATCCCCCTATATCACTGATAGAAGAGGAAACTAACATTGCACTATGCAAAATATACTTCTTCAGGAGGTACTAAAAGAAAGTTGTGCCAATGACTGCTAATATAAATATCCTTAATAGGATTTGCCTGTACACAAGTTAAGTACCAACAGTGTTTAAATAGTCTCTAAGCACCTGCTTTCACTGAAATTCCTATTTTAGTAGAGTCAAGTTTAGCAAGTTCCTAAGTCTTTAAAATGAGGTCTGTGTACAACATGTAAAGCTATTTGGAGATTACTGTATTTTATGGTAAAAACATATTTTTCTTGTGTATAAATGTAAACAAACTGTATGCTACAGAAGGATTTGCAAAACAAAGTGCCCAAACAGCAGTTTTTTTCCCTTTTCACTGTTCTCCTTCTCCCCCCAAGTGTCCTAGCATTTTTTTCCTATTACTACAATCATTGTTTAATTTTATTTCAAGAATCATATTTCAGAGAACCAAGGGAGGCCAAGCAACAATGCTCTGTTTGTTCTCAAACAATGCAGCTCCTAACATCCCTATCAAAAATGAAAGTCAATTAGGTGAGAAATCACACCAAGTTGGGGAGTATCTGGAGTTCTGAATCTCTCTCTAGCTGTTACATCCAATTGCCAGCAGGAGAATTTTTTCCTCTTTCAAATACTTTAAATGCAAAAACATGGAGATTAGAAAGGTTTACCAACATATTGTATTACGGGAGATAAACTGGCAATATTCAAATCAGGAGTGACCAACTTTGGGATATCAGTGAATCCGTAGCTGGCTTATATCCAGATGAAGCAATAACAAAATTGGTGACATCACACACTCAGTTATTAACTAGTAACAACTACAAGTTTAGATATACCTACTAAATCGAGCACTGTAACATATGATTCTTCACATATAATGATTTTGAATACTCAACCTTGCTCCTAGCCAGACTTTCAGTCTAATCTACTTGTTTTGCTCTAAAAGAACAGAGGAAACACAAATGTACCTAGAAAATGTGGAAGAGTGTCTCAAAACAACATTAAGTCCCCTTATCCTATGCTCTTTTTCCAACATCATTTTCAAATAGGAATTCCAACATTCTGAACCAAAAGTATAGCCTCGCTTATGCATTAATCTCCATTACTATCTGCCAGAGTTCTCTATTCATCTGCTTCAGTAGTGCCCATTTCACTAATAAAGAACACTATTAAAACACAAATGGCAAACATGAAAATAGTCAGTAAAATTAAAATTAACACAGAGGTATGAAGTCTTGTCTCCTAATACTTAGTGCCAAAGCATATAAATGTTTAATTGCAATTAATTAATATCAAGATTCAAAGACAAAATTATACATATTGCATGCTTTTATCACCATTTTATCACCAAGGTACACTCCTAGGAAACTCTTCAAAGCAATGTGAAACACACATATTCTAAACTATTTTATCAGTAACTATACAAACAGATACTGCTCTAGTTTTAAGTTGGATGAGCTTACCTGCAGGCATGTCAGAGAAAAATACAGATTACTAAGGGACTGGCTAATTATCCACAAAGGCAGCTGTCTTTCACATTTCCCATTCCACAATCAGTATTTACTATTAGCATGTATTGGAAGCTTTTCTCAAAAGCAAAAGAAATTCACTGGCAAGTAACATCACCTGTAGTATAATATAATTAATACATATTTCATATTAAAAGAATATTAAAAATCCTGGCTAAACTCAATTTTGAGATTCTACCTCTCAATCTGCTTTAACATCAGTCATCAGTGTGGTTAAACATTTATGGAATTATACCATAGCCACATCTTATGCTCAGAAAACTAAAACATGTTACAATTTTATTTTTTTTAAGGGATAAGATAAAGTATTGTTCCAAAATATCCTTTAGATGTCAGATATTATTTCACAAAATGTACAAGACCCACGTAAACTCTATCACAAATTTCCAGAGCATTGTTTTCCCAGAATTATCCCAAAGCAAGCCAGCAAGGCTGCCCTCTGCCTAACCTACAATGGTGCAGGCAGGAACATTGAAAAATTTAGACCAAACTAACAAAGGCAGCAAAAAGTCACCTCTACCACCACTACCAAAATAAATCTTTCAGCTTACAGTAAGTCTAGTGTTGCAAATAAAGAGTTGTGATAGTTCTAGAAACTCTGAACTATGTTGATCACTAAAAAAAAAAAAGAGAGAAAGAGGAATGTCATCAATTCAGTATAATTACTATATTCACCACTCCTGCATATAATGACTGGGTGGGTTAAATAAAGAGATACTGCCTAAGTCTTCATTGCCCTTTTAAAATCACAAAAGTCTGGGAGAATTTACTGGCCTCAGAACACAAACTGACCATGCCAATATGCAACCTGAAACATTTTGATGAAAGAGAGGACTAGAACTCCAGTTTAGAAAAAGACTGACCAACACCTGTCCTCACTGGTTGTTTTCCACAGTCAGTCAAGGAGTTACCCACTAATCTTCCTGAAAACAAACTAAAATTTTACAATGCACGCTCTGAAGTTATTTTTAGCAGGTCATGCAAATTAAAGCTGTACAGGATATCATCTCCTGCACGCAAGAAGCCAATAACAAAGCTGAGGCCAAGAGGTGTGAGGCTAGAGCTCTGTCATCAGTTTTGGGGCAGGTGGCTAGAGGAGTCTGCAATTATAGCACCAAGTAGTTTTACATAAACACAAGCTAGCTCCCAGCCTCTTAGTTTTTATATTCACCATCCACATAGCTATTACAGTGCACCCTCATTAGGGGATCAGCAAAGTAAAAACCTTCAAAACAGGCTAAACTGGGTGGAAGAATCTACAGGGGGGGTAGCTCTCTTAACATCTGACTAAATTCTGGAGTATTTAATTTACTGACTGGAGAGCCACCAGAGGGGCATGAAAAGCAATACTAAAATACTAACTAGACATTTTGTTTTAATGCAGAGAGCTCCCTGCATCTTCAACAATTATGGCAGCATCATTACCATAAATATTTCAGATTGCTCAGAGTCCCCATGCTCCCCAGTAGAGAGAGAAAAACACTTAAGCACACATCATGATTGCTGTGCAAGAAGCTACATTTTAATGAAGAACCATACTGAAACTCAAATACTGCATAGATTATACCCTAAATTGTCACCTCATATTATTCTTATAACAGACCATTACTTCCTATGTAAGAATCAAGAAGGAAAAAAAAAAAACAACAAAACAGCAACAAAAAAAAAAAACAAAAAACCAAAAAAACCCCAAAACAAACAAAAAATCCCACTTCAACAACAAACACAAAAAATCAAGGGAAAAAATATATCTTAACAGCTGCATATGATCCACTCTTGTATTAAATTAGATAAACTCTTTTTTCCAGACAAAATAATGAATTGCAGTGATAGTTTTAGTGCCTTTTGAAAATATGCATAAGATAACGTCAAGTGCACACAAGAAAAACACAGGCATATTTAAGTCAAAGGTTCCAACTGCTAATTATAGTTTATATTACATGGCTCTTCTGCCTTGACTTGCCTTTCCCAAGAACACCGATGAATACAAAATATAAATCATTACACCTGAAATTAGCTCAGAAGCAATCCTTTAAGGAAGTCCAAAGTATTCTAGCTTAAAAAAAAAAAAAAAACCCAAAAAAACACTAAATAATGCTGCATGTTATAGATACAGTATGAATAGCTTGTAGAAACAAAGGATTAATTGCAATTGATAGCCATTAACAAAACCTGTATCTGCTGACAGAGAAGGAATAGAAGATTTTTTCCATATTCTCTTTTTTTCTACATCGTGTTAGACTGTAAACCTTATGTTCCACGAGTTTATATGAATTTGACTACATACCCATATATATGAAATTTGCAATCCAATACAGGAAGCTGAATATCCAGAAAAGAAACAAGAGTAAAGAGGATTTTACACAAAAATTAGTCTGTTTTAGACACCACAACCTGTTGTCATAAGGGCTGTGAAATACATTGCAAACCAAATAAGACCATGTAACAAATTTACTTTTACTTTGGTGTTAAAAAAAACACTGCCCCCAAAGAGTCATAAGACTAGAAATCCATACACTTCCCAAATTATTTAAATTGCCTGAGGGGTGAAGTTCAAATTTACTTAACTATAAGGTAGGCCAAATAGAGCTGGACTTCCCTGCTTCTTCTATGGACTAAGAAAGTTGAGGATCAAAGCAAGACTTCACAGTGGTTCCACTGACCAAATCAACCCAATAGACAAGTCTAATATTCCATCATTATTGATATTGCACAGAAATACATTATAACATGCAGTTTAGTCACAAAGAAATAACGTTGCCCTCACTAATTTTAATGTGTTTCAGTTATAAATAAAACAAAACACACATTAGCAGTATGTCTGAGGTGAAGCATATCGAAGCAGACTAATTGGTTCCCTGCAGAAAAATGACAACACATTTACACAAAAGTTCCTGTCAGTCGGTAAATAGCCTAGCTATCAGCTGCTCCAAGCTGGGCCAGGGGTGAAGAAAGACAGCAGCTGAGTGTAAAGTTTTCACTAACAAACAGCACAGAACACCACAGTTTAAGACTGGATAGGGCAGCTGTCAGAATTCACACACACACAAAAAAAATAATATTGAGCATCGAAACTCTGAACTGCAAATATCCTCAAACTTCCTTAAAATAGGTATAGCTTTTAGTACAAATCCTTCAGGGTAAGCAGGAAAGCTCTCCTTACCAAAAGCGTGAGCATTCTAATTTGTACTTTCAATACAACTAGCAGTAATAATGAAATTAAGTGAAAACAGTTTAAAACTAGTTTAGGTATGTCTAAAAAGGAGAACTTTAATTGGTATTCTACAACATAGGTATGTCCAGAAGACCACACTCTGAATATTTCTAGGGACATGGGCATGCTGGAGCGTGTCCAGAGAAGGGCCATGAGAATGAACAGAGGGCTGGAGCACCTCTCCTATGAAGACAGACTGAGAGAGTTGGGGTTGTTCAGACTGGAGAGGAGAAGGCTCAAATAAGACGTTATTGTAGCCTCCCAGTATCTAAAGAGTACATATTATCAAATGTTATCAATAACAAAAAAGATACGTATTTCAAGTAAAAACTAAACTACTTTTTTAATGTGAAGTGATTAAAAGAATGTTAGACCTTTCCCTTCTGTGTTTTGTTGTTATTGTTGTTTTGGGGTTTTTTTGTTGTTCTTTTTTTTAAAAGGACACATTTGTTCATTCATTTGAAATAGAGTCTTCATATAGGGAAAAAAAAAAAGAAACCTAATTAGCGTAATTAGAAGAATTGCACTAGGTGTACACTAACACACACCACTTGGTAAAATGCTACTGACATCTCTAAAGGTGCTAAAACCCTCTAAAACTGTGTAAAAATGGGAGGATGCTTCCCCAAGTAAAGACACTGTGTTCGACTACTCAAAGTACTGCAAGCTAATGCTGAAAAAATTTTACACTGATGAGTATCAACAGTAAGGGAATTGTATTGTTTAGCCTAAACTAATTTGGTTAAGAACACAGTATGCCCAGACAAGCCCTTGCAATGTAAACATGAAGTTCCCATCTTTACTTCACCAAAATTCATTCTTCCTTGCTGTGTAAGTCTATGCCTCTTGCAATAAACAGAAGTGGTACATACACTCCACCACCCTTTTCTTTTCTCTAATATTTGCGTATTGCAACACCACCCTTAAAGTGAACCAAACCAAGATTAAACACACTTTAACTCAGAATTTGTTTCCCTAAGTTTTTATGATGTAAAAGTCAAAATATCAAGACGTTAGTCTCCAACAGGCTGCTCTCCCTTTAAGCTACAAACAGCCCAAACATGCAGACTCAGGAACCTAACCAAAGAAAAGGTGAGTTAAGCCATATGCTGCCCACCACCACCAGTATTTTAAGTTCATATCTCAGTCTTTGGAAGAAAAAAAAATAATAATTCAAATCTTTATTTTTCTCCAGGTTTTCTATCTTTTTCAGCTTGTGCTGATGCATGACACTTGATGAAAGAATTTTTCAATAGTTATCTTCACCTGGAACACAGGTTTTATTTAAGCATAAACTTGGCAGGCAGAAAGTGCAGTGTTCAGTGCCTTTGATGTTGTGGGAGAAGAATTTCACATGCTTCTTATTTCTGAAGTATTAGCACTAGTTGAGTTCCAGATTATTTGCATTGCAACAAGCACTTTTGTGCATCTCTGGGGTTTTTATAGGACTTAACAAATTATTTATCTTCAAGAAGTATATTTGAACGTCAAAGCCCATTCTATAACACACTGTCAAGTTCACAACATCAGAAAAAGAACATATAATTTCTTTCTGCCATCAGTTATCTAAACAAGATTAAGTCAAAAGAAACAGGACAGCAAACACAAGCTGTCTACCTCAACACTGACTGTGAACACCGAAGACAGAAAAGTAGAAATGCAAACTTTCAGTTTTCACACTTCCTTCCTTTACTCTCACTTTTCTGAACTTTGGGAAAGATAAAAGAGTATTTTTTTCAATCCATTCTTCCCAGCCTAATGAGAAAAACCACTGTGTGGGAAAGGACCTGTTACTGCTTACTCCACAATAAACATTACATTACTGAAACTCACCTCAGCAGTGGATAACAGGAAAAGCAAGAGAAGAAAGTTGAGTCACACCTGGTCACTTCCTCTCCAGAACATTAGCTATAACAATACTAAGAATTTATTTTGGGACAAGTATGATCTTGTGGGAGGGAAAAATGCAGCAACACAGACATTCCACAGACAGAGAGTGAAAACAAAAGCCAAGTCATTTAGCTTTATGACTAAAGTCTCAAAGATGCATATAAGTAATGGTGAATTTAAGTCACCATTGCAGACACAACATTCAGCCCATGTTTTCTTTCAAAACTTTTGGTATCTAAAGGCATTGCCAAGTAAAATAATGAATTATTATTTATCATTTCAGTATCAAGGAAAGGTGACAAAACAGGAAACAAAATACTCACACTTCCCTTAGAACATAGTATTTTAAGTAGGGGTGGACCTTGGTAGTGGAACCAAAAATAACACTTGGTAAGAAACAGAACTAATTTCAGCCCTTTTGAAAACAACAACAACAACAACAAAAGGCCACCAGTGCTATTTGCTAGTAAAGAGGAACTCAGGAATTCTGATGCAGAAATTTTTTCTTAAACTATATACAGAGAAAATAGTATGCAATGTTCTATATACAAGCAGATCTCTTATTGTAGCATTAGACTACAGTTCCGTACCTGCTGTCTTGCTGATATAATTCCAATTGAAATAGATTTGGCTAGCATATTTGGTGTGTGTCAACACAGTAAAATTAAGTATTTAAAAATATGTTGCGCCTCACTTTTCCCATGTGCTCTTAAAAATTTTCCCATGCTCATAAAAATTAAAATACTGGTTTGCCCAATTTTTTAATTCTGAATTTGTTTAGTTTAAAACACTTCATGGGAACGGTTGTTTAAAAGAATCTTTTCACATGAAAACACTATTATTAAAATATTTCAATCAATTGAATAGATTTACAAAGCCCAATTTACATTTATAAAGCCTGCTTTGGAATTCATTGCACTTTGAAAACTGGGCAGGAAACAGATCACAGGACAGAGGGCAAGAATAAGTTTGTAAACTTTCTCTTTCTAGAATTCTCTTCCTTCTCTCTTCCCTATTACCATTTTCATTTAATAACAGAACATTTAGTCCCTTATTTCACCTACCCAAAAGTGAAGAAATATCTCCTGGTTTTCTTGTACATATTATTCTAGGTTATAAGAATTAAGTTAATATTTCCATTTCACGATCACAGAATTGTCATGCTTTGAAAAGTCCTCTAAGATTACTGTATCCAGCCATCAACCCCCACCCCTCAAAAAAAAAAAAAAAAAAAAAAAAAAAGACCCCATTAGAGTAGTCCTGAAGTGCCCCATCTACACGTTTAATACTTCCAGGGATGGTGACTCTTCTCACTACCTCCCTGAGCAGCCCATTCTAGTGGTCACTCTTTAAGTAAAGAAACTCTTCAACTCTTCCTAATATTTGGTCTAAACCTACCTTGGCACAACTTCAGGATTTCCTCTAGTTCTATTGTTACTTACTTGAGAGAAGAAGCCAACACCCAACTTGATAAAACCTTTCAGATAGTTGCAGAGACCGATAAAACCTTTCAGATAGTTGTAGAGACTGATAAGGCCTCTCCTCAGCCTCCTCTTCTCCAAACTGAACAATCTAAATTCCCACAATTTGACTTGTTCTCTATATCTTTCACCAGCCTGGCTGCCCTTCTCTGAACTCACTCCAGCAACTCAATGACCTTTTTACAGTGAGGGGCCCAGAACCAAACACACTACTCAAGGTGTGGCCTCACCAGTGCCCAAATACAGAGGCACAATCACTTCCTTTCTCCTGCTGGCCACAGTATTCCTGACACAAACCAGATGCTGTCAGTAATCTTGGCCACCTGGGCACACTACTGGGTCATATTCAGCTGGGTGCTAACCAGCACCCCTGGGTTCTTTGCCACCAGGCAGCTTTCCAGCCATTCTTTCCCAAGCCTGTAGCGTCTCATGGGGTTGTTGTGACCAAAGTGCAGGACCTGGCACTTGGCTTTGTTAAACCTCAGACACTTGGCCTCAGCCCATCAATTCATCCTGTCTAGATCCCTCTGCAAAGCCTTCCTACCCTCAAGCAAATCAACACTCCCACCCAACTTAATGGTTTCTGCCAACCTGCTGAGGAAGCATTCAATCCCCTCATCTAGATCATTGACAAAGTTATTGAACAAGACCAACCCCAAAATTGAACCCTGGGTGACACCACTGGTGACCAGCCACCAAATGGATTTAGCTCTGTTCAGCACAACCATCAAGGCTTAGCCATCCAGCCAGTTTTCAACCCACAGAAGAGTACACCTAACTATGCCACAAGCCACAATATGGATATGAGGATCTGTCAGTGTCCAACTGCAGCCTCTCTGGCTGCAGTAATAGAAAGACTGCTCTTTTTAAATGCTCAGAAACAAGGATGACTAAAAAACTATTCTATTAGTCTTCACAGTCCCTCTCCTCCATCAGACAGACCCACAAAAAGTTTGAAATTGATTCAGGTAAGTATGGGTGAGCCATGAATGTTCAGCAGTTACATTTCAATGAACATGGTGGTCATGACATACAGATTTTTGCTTCTGTGCAACACAGAACTACCTTAGTCTTGGCACAGCTGAATATGTAAATTCATCTGAGATGCAGCATGGTCCAAGCACCAGTTCCTGGGCAAATACTTGCATTTTGACCCCCTTTGAAAGGAGAGTCATAAGTACCTAAGTAGAGAAATCAACACTTCCAGCTCCAGAGCAAGAGTAGAAAAAACATACACCTCAAAGGTTCAAAGCCTACCTTAAACCTCTCAGGAACTACCCTCAAAGAAATATTTTTCCTGTTTAACCTTGCTTAGTGCCAGAAACCAGTATGTATCCCTCTCCAAACCCATAACTTCACTTTATCAGCTAAATATCAGGGCATTTCCCTCAACAGTATACCTGTACTCTGGTCTCCACTCCCAATGCCTTTTAACAAACACCAAAACAAGGGCTGAGTCCAGGGATGTCTGGGAGAGATAACTGTCCTTGTAATCATTATGTTAAACTGTTCTCCCCTTTTGCTCTTTCTTCCCTCCCAGAGAGCTCCTCGCTCAACCAGGGACAGTGTCAAACAGAAAACACAGAGAACACACCCAATCCAGCCTTGCACTACATTGGTGAGGTTAGTAGATTTTAAACCTCTTAGACTAGGAAGAATATTTAAAACAGTAGCTATTATTTTCAAAGAAGACAGTGTTTCCAATTATTTTTTTTTTTTTTTTTAGATTAACTTGATTAGAACTTTCTCTTGAAGGACAGAAAGACAGGGACAACTATAGTCTTACAGATACCAACATCATTTCGTTACCTTAAATATTACTCATTAATAGCTGTAAGAGCATCAAAATCACCTGGCTATTTTGTCCCTTTCTTAAGCTGATTTTTTTCTAAGGCCACACTGTTTCTAAGCCTGGGTATGTCTGCAAGAAGCAAAAATTATTCTAGTTAAAAAAAACCCAGAACTTCTGTTCTGGTCATACCCCTCCTCTCCACAAACATCTGTCCCAGATGAAGCAGTGAGCTTTCAAGAACAACAGAAAGAAAATGGCTATTCTTATCACAGCAATCAAACTGCAGATGACTAACTTGCTATAGTGAAATTGATGACAACCTATTAATCACACCAATTTTGCAGGGAGATCAAAACAGAAGATTGGGTATATTGACTTAAACCACTACTGAGCAAAAAATTCTAGATATACACTTTCACTACATGTGTTTATATAAATCTAACCTTTACTTAACTAACTTAATTTGAAAAAGGTTGAAGCCAAGCTAAAGCAAGCTTTCCAAGCTAAACTACACAGCTACATAGTATTCTGCAGTATTCTTTACAGATTTTAACTTGTAACCCACTTAACTCAGGAATGCAACGCAGCATGTTAGTGGGTGCCTAGGACACAGCCCAACCTCATACAGAGTTACTAGCTCAGATCTCAGATGCACTACAGACACACCAGCAGGGCACTGCATCTTTTACAAACTTCGAGTGGCAGTTCAGTTTCAGTATCACTTTGAGGCTTCCGTATTGCTTCCTGGTCATGAACTAGTCCCCCTTCCCTCTTCACAGTCTTCTACTGAGGCACATAGCTGTGTCATAAATTCACTTCAAACCCAACTACCAAAAAGTACTCTCATCTGCTTAGATAAGTTAGGGCCTTATTTAAATATCTGTTCTCATTTTTATACCTTTCAAGTTTTGTGGTTTGTCTTCCCTCTCCCTAAAAAACAACCAATACCATGGTTCTTAACAGAGGCAAAGAATTGTCATCCTCTCAGACAGAGCTATATGAGGAAAGAAGGGAGGGGGGAAAAAAATAAAAACACCACCAAAAAAACCCTCAACCAAACTAGGGAAAACAGAGAAGGAAGACTGTTCTTTAAGTATTCTCTCAGTGCCCTGATAAGCATGTATCTGCTCCTTTTAAATCCTATTCCCTTCTATGTGTCTTCATCAAACACTCTCAGTGTTTCTAAGACTTCCTCTATAGCTTCTAGAATCACAACATTCCTCTTCCTTAAATTCTAAGGAGCAACTTAAAGAGCACTCCAAAAAGTTATGCAGTTTAAAACTGACACTAGGATTATGTCTTCATTTCTTCATTAGCCTTAGGAAAATTTCCATGACTACTATGCCTTCTTTGAAAATTACTATTTTTCCTCACTTAAGTCATAATCCTCTGTGATGACAGTCATATCCACAGCCACCAGTCATGATGAAACAAACAAGATCAATCATTTCTGGTGGGGAAAAAAAGAGTATCAGAAGCCTTCAAGGCCATCTCTTGATAATCTCCATTTCTCAATAAAATGTACATTCATATTCCAAAACAGAAAAAATATTTCTAAAAACTAATGAGCTTCAGAAGACGATAACATGGTCTTCACTGATCACATTTGCAGGCCTTTCCAACTCTATATTTAAAGACCTACTAAAAACATCAACTTCACCAAGAACGGGTTGAATTTGCACCTGAAGAGAACTTAGGCTAAATTTAGATTTATAACATATACTGGAATAACTCTATCCAAAAATCATTTCACAGTCCTTCAAATAAAAACAATTAAATAAAAATAAAACTTCCATATAGTTAAACGTACAAGCCTTCAAATCAGGAGCAAAACGATCTAACTATTCATATGTACATTCAGACACAGAGCACAGATACAGTGGATAAGAACATCACTGAGTTCTGAAGTTCTAGTTCATTAAACACATGCATATACTGAGCAATGCTGCTGATTACAGGCAGTTTTTAGTAACTGTGGTAGACTAGAGATGCAACCTTGCCTTCTACTATAATTCTACACATGCAAAGCATCTTCGCATCAGTATTCAGGACGGCAGTGCGTTGGGATTTTTGAAATATACTTAGCTGCATTCAGTTAACCTGTTTGATCTCTCCACTGGCCCGACAACTACATTTAAATGATGCATTTTTTATCATGATGCAGGCAAATTGAGTTAAACCAGACAGATCAGGTTTTCCACTAAAATTTCTTTCGGCTCCAGCACGCACTGTCCCTACCTCACAGACAGGCCAAACACGGGTTACAGGCTCGTTCAGCTGCTAGACCACAACCAGGGATCTCGCAGCCTACGCCGGTGACACCGGCACCAGGGGGGCTCCTCAGCGGGCACCAGGGACAGACAATGCCGATAACCTCCTGCAGCCTCCAAGCCCAGCTCCCAAACCACGGGAAAGCTGAGGCGCGTCTCCCTCAACGCCGCACGGCCACCACAGGCAGCCCTGCGGCTCCCCGCAGCCTCACGCCGGCCGGCGGCCCCCTCCCCAGCGCCGCGGTCCCGCGTGTGCGTGTCGGGGGGGGAGAGATCACCCCCCACGAACGGCACCTGCCGGCCGTTAAACGGCTGACGCTCCGATCCCGCTGCCTCAGAAGGGGCCCAAGAACGCCGAGACGGCCGCGACTCCGGGCAGCGGCGGGGAAAAGAGATGGAGGGGGGGGGGGGGGGGGGGAAGAGGCACGCCCAAAAAAAAATAGAGGACGCTGGGGAAGGGGACAACCGGCCGCCGGGGCACCACCAAGGCCGCGCCTGGCGGGAGGAGGGAGGGCAGCGCCCAGCACAGCCGCAGGCAGGCACCTGGGCAGCTCCTTTGTTCCTCCCCGGTCCCGCCGCCTCACCCCTTCCCGCACTCACCCACGGTGGCCAGGGTCTCCAAGTCCTCCAGCTTGTAGGAGGCGGGCTCGGGCGCGGCAGGCGAACCGGGACTGGCGGGGCTGGGGGTCGGGGCGGCGGGCTGAGGCGCGGCCAACCCCGCCGCTGCCGCCACCTCACCGCCGCTCTTCGCCCCCATTTTGGCCTTGGCGGCGCTGAAGGCGTCCATGGGGCCGCTCAGCGCATGGAGAGGGGCGAGTCGGGCCGGCGAGGGGAAGTGCGAGAAAAGGGAGCAGCGGAGACGCAAAGTTTCAGTCTTCAGCAGGCGGAGCAGCTGCTCCCGGGGGCTGGAGCCCGTTCCCGCTGCCGCCTCTGAGGGGGCGAGGAGCTCTTGAGCATCCCGGCCAGGCGCCGCGCCGCCCGCCACTCGCAACAGGGACCGCCGCGCAGACAATGGCGAGGGTGAGCCCGGGCGGGCCGCGCTGTGCCGTGCCGAGCAGTGCCGCGCCACACGCGGGGCGGAGGGGCGGGGTTTGCCTCCCTGCCGCTGCAGCACGATCCCTCAGAGGGATAGAGGGGCGGGGAAGGGAGGGGGTGGAGTGGAGTGGAAAGGGGGGGGGGGGGGAAGGAGGGAGGGAAGTACCGCTCCGCCGCACGGCGGGAGCGCCGAGTTCGTCTCCCGCCCGCGGCGTAGCCCGTGGGTGTCTGGTAACGCCGGTGCCCTTTCCCTGTGCTCCCCTAAACCCACGTCCCGCCTGAGGAGCAGCACGGCATGGGGAGGGGAAGGGATGGAGTAGGAATGGAGTGGGACACAGGCTGCCTCTGCCCTCCCTCACCCTAAGTGCCGCGGCTGCCGGAGGACGGGGGAAAGGTCCCCGTCACTCCCCATGGAAAGTTAAAAATTATTTAAAAGGTCCTCGCAAAGCGGCGTCCTGTCCCACTTGCTTTCACACTGACAGCTCTGGGGAGTCAGTCATCCCCCACGCGTGGGAGCGCGGCTTGGGGCAGCTCCAGCGTTTCATGGCGAGCGAGCCTCCCTCAACCCGTGCATTTCGAAGGGTTTCTCACGCGTTGTTTCACTCCCTGTTTTCAAGTTGGTGGGGAGCGCCCAGAGCACCTCTGAGTTCCCTGCTCCGACCTGCGAAATGTTTATATGGCCGGGGTTGGCTGGGGGGTCAGCAGAACTGAGAAGGCACCTAGGGGTGCAGCAGCCGAGTACCGAATAGAGCTGCTCCCACAGCAGCCAAGGAGCTCTTGATGATTATGCCTCAAGATAGGGAAAATTGCTGTGTCAGCCAAAAAGCTCGTGTCAAAATTGGGAAAGAAATCTTATTTCACCTTGTTCTGGCCCAGTGTTACATAGTTCACCGCTCTAATCCTATGCTCCAACGAACAGGATATCTGTAAAGCTGGTATGTCAAGTCGCACAAGTGGCCTTTTGCATCAACTTTTTATTTAATGTGCAAACATGGGTATATAAGGCCGATGAGTTTCTGTGAGGAGTACGCTTAGTAATAATTAGAAATAATTCTGTGTCAATACAAAAAACGACTATTTATGGAATACATAAATTATATATCAGAATCGCAAACTTATATACATCCTTCCTGAATTTTAAGTGATCCTTACAGCCTCATTTACAGTCATGATACTCAGAGGACATAGTATGTATTTTTATCTTTTAGCTTGTTGACATGAAGGGTTATGAGTAATTCGGAAAAATGCTAGGTCACCTTTGCTTCCTGTCAGCCTGTGAAAAGCATCAGTCAAGGAGGGTGATGTCACTTTTGCTACAAAATTCCAAATTTTGCTTGTGTTCACTTTGGAAGGCAAGTTTTGCACTTCTGTTTTGCTTTACTGCTTTATTTAATTCTCTTTTGTGTTATGTTTTGTATATTACATATAAAAATTATCATAATTCATGCCTTAAATTAAATATTTTAAAGATTTCTTAAATTGTAAATTGTAAATGTTCTGGTGGGCTGTAAATTTAGTTCCTGTTTCATCAAAAGACGAGCAAGCCAACACCTCTTTTAACAGTAAGATAACAGCCAGAAAAATGAGCATTCATCATTGAAGAAACCTCAGTCTATGTAAAAATGTAACTTTGTTTTTTAGCCAGATAACTGCAAATTGAAATAATTTTTTTAGAAAAGTTCAAGCTTATTGTGTTCATAATTTTCAAGAGAGTACCTGAACTTCAGACTATCCAAGAGGATCAATATCTGCTCTTCCTGAAGCCTTTTTGTTTTTTTCATAAAAACTAAGAAACCATTCACTACTCAGATGTCAAAAAGTACATAAAATTGTTTACTGAAGGTATTGATTACTTTCAACCAGTATTTCTATTTATGCTATAAACTTTACTTAGTAATTGAATTACTTGCATTCAGGAACTTAAAACTTTATTTAAAGAGCCTCCTAGTACCATGATTCAACAGTTGGTGGCCTGAATGACAGCACACGTTCAAAATGGCTCTGATTCAGGGAAGTTTGTAGGTACAGGATTAACTCCATTCAACAGTGTCTCTCTTATTATGACTAAAGTTAGCTTCCTTCCTTGCTAGACTAGGATCCAAAGCATTCACTAGCTGAAGCAATATAACTGCAATGTTTATATTTAGAATGTCAACATATTATTAGTGTGCTTTACCACCTCTGTATAACCTACTTAGAATTAATCTTGCAGATACTGGATAGCATTCACAATCTTCCAGGGAAAGATAATGCCATTTGTTCTAAATACAAGTCTGAGAATCAAAACTCAAAACTTCATAAATTTTATGTGGAAGTAGAGCAAGCCTCCAAGTTGCAGTAGTGGATATGAAACTTAGTTTCTTGACCTATTTGGCCATGCATTGTAAAAAAGTCTGCAGCCCTGTTCTCCTTTTTTTTTTCATTTTTTGCCACTATTTTAACAATATATGAACATCTGGTCACAAGTACTTTTTGAAGAAACTTAGCTTTTCTCTTTCCCTCAATAATTCATGGTTCTCATCTTTTTCACTTTCCTCACACATGCAGCAGGTACCTACATCCAGGTTACTCTGGCTTGAAGCATAGTTTAATGCTTTTATCTTGCAGGAGCTTACACCAAGGATTAGCTCTGTTTTTATTTCCCCTTAAAAGTACTAGACATCATAAATCATGTTTCCAAGGACAGGGAATGCCTTACTAAAAAGATTTGGGGGTTTTAATTTTTTTTTTAAATCTAGAGAACAGTAGTTTAAGTAGTCTTAATGCACATGTTTTTCAGTAAGAGATTTTTTTCTTCCATTTGAGCTGCAAAAGTGTTCAGTGTATTTACAATCCTTTATAAGCTCAGAATTTTGAGGGGCCAAAACAGTGCTAAGTCCCAGGTGCTAATTTGGTTGCTCCATGCTTCCTCTCTTATATAAACGTTTGCGAAACTTCAGTTTGCCTCACCTACAGCCCCACCAGTAGTTCAATGATTTCTTTGGATGTTCAATTAGTAATCTATCTCCCATTCCTTCCTTTTTGTTTGTAGTTTGTTTTTTTTTTATCCCCCCCTCCCTCTTCCTCCTCTTTCAACCCCCCCTTTCCCCCCCCCTTGCCGCCAGACACTGTTGATGAACTATTATAAACTAATGGAAAGGAATATTGGCTTTCTATCTATCAATGAATTAATGTAAGACACCATTTTTCTGTCATTTCAAGGGAATGTTGTGATACACATCAGGCATATGGAACATGATTTAAGCACCTAACTCTTGGTCTTCTGGTTCTCTGAGAAAGGAATGTCATTTAAATGTCTCCATGACTGCAGACAAAAGAGTCAGAGTCTCCCATGTGGTCTGAGCAGGTAATTTTCTCTACCTGAAAGCATGCTTTTTTCTTCCCTGCAAATATGTAATTTTCCTTACAAATCTTGTTAAAGAATATCTTTACCATCACCTTCATGGTAAAACTACTACAACAAGTTTGCTAGGAAACCTGTTCAAACCTGTAGGGAGGAAATAGAGAAGTCCTTCAGCAGAGTTATTACTAATAAATAGCTCCATATCTTCTTTTGTTATATTATGTACAGTGCCTAAAACTATGGAACTGCTCTGAAAAGGAAGAATAACTAGTAAAGATAACTAGTTATGGGATTTTTTTTATTATTATTATTTGTTTCGTTTTGCTAGAGAAGCTCATGATCAGACAGGTTCTATGAATTAAACAAGCACCTTTTCATGCAAGAAAGCTCTGCCTGTGACAAAGGAAGGGGAAAATTGTTCCACCCATCTGAAGTAGTTCCTTCATAGTATGGAAATAAGACCATTTGTATAATGAATGATCACATGTCATGTGAATGTATCTACACATTCATAAAGCAACTATCACAGTTGTATTTTAATATGATTATGATTAATGTTTGGTTTGGGGTTGTTTTTTTAAGCACTTAAATGATTATGTGTATAGTGGCTGAATCCGAATGAGAATTTAAGCACCAAGAATGTAACATGGATGCCTGTCTCCGGAACCGTGATTCTGTTGTGTCTTGCTGAGCTGATGCCTTGTTTCAGAAGTGCATTGGTTTAAGGTGGTTCAAATATGGAAATACTGTTACTAGGTTGTCTAGACTTCTGCCCAGTCTGAGCAAGTTTCTGCCTAGATTCTGCCAAAACTAGATGGAGATCTGGAAAGAAGACGTTGCTTTGCCTACATTTGCTGAGGAACTTGTTCTGTCAAGCGTTCTGAAAACATATCTAACATACATGCAAAACTGCTCCCCTCACAAAACTGTGGCCACCTTTTTAGAAAAATCTTTAGGAATGTTGTGTTACCTAATAGGAGACAGTGGAATATCAGCATGATGGACAGCCTCTCCGAGACAGATGGGGATATTGTTTTGAGATGGAAAAGTAGAGGAGCAATGCACTATGCCATCTCTTGTTCATTCTTTTCCTCAATGAATTAGTTATGAATATTCCCAGTAGTGCTTCTCATTTTGAATACTCAGGATAGCATTCCTGTTATAGCAGTTACTCAGCAAGAAGAATATCCAGCATTTTTGATCTTAATGTATGGAAAGGGTTCTCATTCCAGCCTCCTTGCTTTAAAGTACCAAATGCAACTGCAGAACATATTCTCCCATACTGTGCATTTCTACTTCACTAACACTCCTTTTCTACTGTGTCCATGAGTTGAGGTGTTTGGTTCACTGCTCTGTGAAGTTCTGCAAAAGTCATAGAAATTAAATATAGTACAAGTCACATTTATTTATACAATTTATGCTACTCATGGTGTGTCTTTACAAACATTACCAAGGTTCTGCCAAGATTATTGGAAAACAGTAAATTACACGACTGATTTCATGTAATCATTCGGGTATGAGATTTATAAACTTATTTTTTCTTAGAAAGATATGCGTTAGATGAAGTTCATAACTTTCAGAGTAGGCAGACAGAATAATAGAACCCATCTGTTGCTACCAACCTCGGGAAAATAAATTATCTCATCAAAAGTCCTTAGGTAGATAAATGTAAAATTTCTGCCACAAACTATTTTCCCCCCCCCCCCGGTATTTAGAATAAAAGACTTTTAAAGTGAAATTCCAGGTAATTTCTTTTCTAAGGCACACACATCTAATTTATGAAGAGAATAAAAATAATTCAGCATGTTGCAAAATTCTAATTGGTTTCCTGTTGGTATTTTCAAATCCAAGACCAAGGACTTCCATAAGGAAAAGCAGCTAAAATCTTCCTTTAGTTGGAGGCATCAAAGTGAAAAAGATGCCAGGCTTAGGAGTCCACTGTATCTTCATTGATTTAGTGTCAGGTTTTCCCCGTGTCACAATTTATGTGGGCTTCAGGCTTAGGAAGGTGTGGTTCATTTTAAGCTTATCCAAATCCAGGCTGCCACAAATCTATCATCCTCCCTCTCTCACATCAGCAGTCCCACCCACATCCTTGCTTTTGCATTTGACAATTAGGTAGCTGCCAGGTGAGCCAGTTCAGGAAATCTTTCAAAGATTTATTTATCAAATAAAGTTATTAGGGGGTTTAGCCAGATCAGTTTGCCAAGTGATTGTCATGCACAAAGTTTTGGAGTATTCAGTTCCCCAGTCACTTGGGTGTAGGGAGTTCTGAGCCAGGCTGCATTTCTGTCAAGCTGGTTCAGCTTTACCTTTCTTATGCTTATACCTTTGCTGCACCTCCCATAGTCCCTTGAAAATAAAAATCAGCACTTTGGATACTCCATGGGTGCACATGGCTGCAGCTGAGGTTAGTGTTTCCCATGAATGGTTTTTAAAGTGTTCTGGACAAATAAATCACTTCACAGTAGTATTGAGGCTGCTCATAAAACCAGAGGAAAGACATGGACACCTTCTCTAGATTATTAGGATTTA
This sequence comes from Heliangelus exortis, assembly GCF_036169615.1. Lineage (NCBI taxonomy): Eukaryota > Metazoa > Chordata > Aves > Apodiformes > Trochilidae > Heliangelus > Heliangelus exortis. The sequence goes on from NC_092422.1 coordinate 68,694,394, forward strand.
TTTTATTCTCAATGTATCTGCTTAGCTCCACCAGGAAGTGGGAAGCGTATAGTTAGATTTAAGCCAGTTTAGCTCCAGGCATAAGGCTGGCATTCCCTCTCTTAATCCTGTAGTATTTAAAATCAGCTAAGCAAATTCTGACACTTACTTTAAGTTTAGGCAAATCTCAACAAATCTTTGCAGTTTAGCTCCAAAGGAAAGATGACACCTCAGTCATCCACTTTTTACAGAAAACTATGCAAAGATGTTTCATAAAAATTTATGTTCATGGCTAAATGTAAGCAAATCTTGTTACTTATTTTTTGAAAGCAAAATACTTGCATGCATGATAGCTGTATCTTTAAAAATGGAGTGAAACTGACAAGAACATTATCAGTTGAACCCAGCAACATTAGTCATGCCTTTATTATCCATAACTGGTACTTCTTGTGTGAAGTAGTATTTTTTTTCTTAGTCTGTTCTCTGATGTTCTGTAATTCAATAATTTAATTTAATTTAATTAATATACTATCAATTCTGTAAATTTATTCTGTAATAGCACACTTACCACTTAGCTCCCCAAGATGGCCTGATACACTGTATCTTTCACTATAAGTTAATATTCTTATAGAAACATGAGTGAAAGCAAATAGAGAAGCCTTCAAAGTATTTTTGCTGTTACTCTTACAATTTGATTACTACTGATGGTGAAGAAATAGATTTTAGATTTCTTAGAATTAATTTTGCGATCATGTATGAAATGAAATTTATGTGTGATTTTCAAACACTTTTTCTGCTACTCAAATATCTATTTTGTCCAACAAATATAGTGATGTAACTGTGATTCATTCTTTTGTTTACAGTTCAGTTCATGAACTGTTGGGCTCGTAAGAGTCACTGCAGACTCATTAAGCAAAGTATTTAAGCACCTACTTAATTTCTGTTGGTTTCAAGTGTCTAGATTCTGTCAATCAATGGATTAGTGACAAAGTGTGATATTCCAGTGACTACAGCTGAGTTTACATGCATACATGCATTCATGCCTGCACATATGTGTTTTAAGGAAACACAAACACTATTCAAGAATGAAACTGAGAGTTAATCTATTTATGCTGTGGGTTTTTTCCCTTGTATATTCCTTCTGTATGGTATAAAATATGCAAAATAGTCAACATAACAAATATATCGTGCAGTCAGTCAGTGCTGGGCAATACTGAACAGGAATCTTGATGTGTTCAGCAACATATAAGCAGACCAGTAGTTCATTGATCTTGCAAAATACTTAGTGACATAATTCCAACAATACTTAGTATCTTATCTCTGGCCTTTGTGCTGATCTTGATTCCACTCCTTGTGTTTGTTGGAAGGCAGTGAATCATTTCTCTGGGCAGCTGGAATGAATCACTTGTTCATAGTTCTGTTATGGATGAGTACTTTTAGAGAGCCAAGATTTGTTTCACAGCCATATTATCCAGGTTTCAGACTGATGTAATTTTACAAATTTTATACAGATAAAATTAGCACCATTTAATCAAATGTGAAATTCAACAACTGGTATTTAAGCTACTAGCATTTCAGGAGGTAGGTAACTATGTTCAATTGATGCACTGTCATGCATTTCCTGCAAGTCCAAGGAGGATGAGGAAGACACTGTCTTGGATCAGAGGAAAATTTAATTTAGGAAGAAGAGATGCTTTGATTTAACCAAAAATAAAGAGAAGCATTCTTTACCAACTTTGAGGTTAGTGTATCTAAGAATCAGATCATGTCCATCATGAGGCAGAGAAGTTATTTCCAGCATTAAAAACTTCACTTTATCATGGCTTATATCCAGTGTTCTGGAAAGTTTCTCAATATGTTTATGTCTTTTTGGCATGATTATTTTCCTTCATCCACCCATCTACTTCTTGTAGGCACAGGGATATTTCTGTGATGACAGAGCCTTTGTATCCGGTATAATCTTCGTACACTTGAGGTTGATTGGTTGGTTTGCTGTGATTAGTTAATAATCATAGAATCATAGAATAGGCTGGGTTGGAAGGGACCTCAGAGATCATCGAGTCCAACCCTTGAACAACTACCGCCACAGTCACTAGACCATGGCACTGAGTGCCATATCGAGTCGCTTTTTAAATGTCTCCAGGGACGACGAGTCCACCACCTCCCCAGGCAGCCCGTTCCAATATCTGATCACCCTTTCCGTGAAAAAATTCTTTCTAATATCCAATCTGAACTTCCCCCGGCACAATTTAAGACCATGCCCTCTTGTCTTACTGAGAGTTGCCTGGGAAAAGAGACCAACCCCCGCCTGGCTCCAACCTCCTTTCAGGTAGTTGTAGAGAGCAAAATAATAACACATGTCAAGTATTAAAAGTGGTTGTTTGGATACTGATTCAAACCTGGAGGAAATTAACATGTCTCTTGGACTTACCAATGTCCAGGATTAGTAAATAATGTGATTTTGTAAAAGAAATTATTGGGAAGTCACCTGACAGGAAAAGGATCTTTAGTTCCCGTATTTCCCTCTCTAATATAAGTGAATTTCTCCTAAAATGTTATATGCTTGTTGATATTTCCTATGTTGTCTACATATACATATACATATACATAAATCAACAGCTTTAATATGTGTTAAAAATTACTTTGATTATTGTCACATGGAATCCAGTTTTAAACATCACCATTTTAAACATACCAAATATTTTCCTTGCCATGAATATAGGCAATTCTTGTAATATTTTTAAGTTTGTCCCAAATTCTGCAGATGCCGTTTTTTATGTGTGTTAGCATTCCATTTGTGAAGATGCCTCCCACTGGCTCTGATTATAACTTTTTACCTCTTTTGGTATATTCACAGATGAAGAAAACAGCAGGTAGAAGAGAGGTTTAGGAAACTGTACTGGAACTGCAGATAAACCTTTGTAGCTCCTGCTATCCTTTATAAATGTCATGGGCAATCCTGCTCATGATGAAAACCATTGCCATTGATTTCACTAGGCTCACCTCTGGGGCATGGAGCTGACTGCTAATCATCACACCACAGAGCAACAGAATTCCCAGTTTTCTATTGGAAAAAAATGTGAAGTTTTGCTTTCAGCCATAGCTTCTTTCTTCACAGTCCCCAGCTGCTCCATATGTGCTTCACAAGGCCAAAGTTTCTGTTTTCCCCTTTTCCTTTTGGTCTGATGCTGTGATGCATTAACAGGCACTGGAGAATAAGGCAATGACCTTTCTCTTAGTTATGACATTAAGGTCACGTTTCTTTATTTTGTGCACCCTTAATATTCTGTATTTTTTAATGTATTTACCTTCAATTTATTTTATTTAATATATCTGCTCTCATTTTCTTTCCACACATAAGTTTAGTTCTGCTTTCAGATGTGCCTGTGTGTGTCTGCAGCCTATTAAGGGAAGAAAGATGGGAGAGAGGACAAAAACTGTAATAATAATGTTCTTTCCGCACTTATTTCAGAAAGAATATTTTATTATTTAAGCAAATTATTTAAATTTTGAACAGTGCTATTTTCCTTCCTTCTCTTTCCTGTATATGTGTCATAAAACCACACCAATTTATATAGTCTGTTTTTTTAAAAAAACCTCTTTTTTATATGTATATTTATATTTATATTTATAGTATATATTTATATATATTTATATTTATAGTTTATTTAAAAAACTATATTTTAATATGTTTTTAATTTTTTTTACCTCTGGATTTTACTTGGGCTGTGTTTAACTTCATTAACTGCAGACACTGCAGCATAGGGATAAAGTTTTGATCTTCATTTGGCTACGCCTTTTTTGTGACTGTTATTTTTCAAGTAATTTACTGCCTTAACTGCTTTATCAGTGGTGCTGCTTTCATGTTATAAGAAGCTGTTCTCATGTTTATATACTGTGGTCTTCTTATCTACTTTGTTTTCATACACCCTTTCATCAGCCAGTCAGGCAGTCTCCTTGGTTAGAACAAAGTTCATGTCTCCTAATGACACTTCTACAGTTGAGAAGGTTATTACTCAAAAATTGGTAGAAAAATGTGCCAGGTGTCTGAATCCTTTTCACATTCGCTCTTAAAAACGATACCCAAATTCACTGTAGAAAAGTATGGCATATGAAAAATGACAAATATAAGTAATAAGTAATAAATAATAGCAGGTATATAGGCTGAGGAGAAAGAATGTTTCTGTTTGAAAAATGACTAACAGGCAGGGAGGATAGGGTAGTAGGAATCAGGGCAGCACTTTCAAGCCAAGGATGAGGGGTGCTGAGGATTTCTGAGCCCCAGAGACAGCCTCTCGAAAGAGAACATTGGCAGGGATTCTTTTTTTCAGTTTCCTTCTGAACTTTTAGTGGGGAGCAGCAAATTACATTTCACTGAGGACCAAGAAGCCTGGTATATAGGAACTATTGAAGAGATAAATTGGATTTGAACATCCCATGGCTCATGACATGACTTCCCTGGTGAGCTCTGCCCATTTCAAATCACACAGGTGGAGCTGGAAATAAATGCACGTATGGTAGTATGGGATTTGTGTGTGTGTGTGTGTGTCAAGGCATCTGTGCTGCCTGTAGTTTATGTAAGCTTTGGTTGGTTTGGATTCCAGATATTAATCTGATTCTAAAATTAATAGGAATTAAGTTAGCAAAGACTTGTCTGTGTTCATCAGTTGTTTTTACTATCTGAATTTGAGTGTCTGGAACTCTAGGATTATTGAAAAGAAGACGATTCAGAAAGAAAAAAAGTACCAAGGCTTGCTGGAATTCACTTTCAAGTATTTCTTTAGCACTCTAATTTATTCTTTTCCAAAATTTTAATTGCACAAAGCAGTAAACTTATCGAAGTGTTGCAAAGGAAATATGATATTTAAAATGTACTTTTTTATAGTTTTAAACATTTGCTGAAAATATTAAATTATTTCTTGCCAAATGAACCCTACAGTGCAGAAATAAAAGAATGACAAATGATACAGTATTGACATGTGTAAATCTTTGTGCTAAGGCCATACAAAGAATTAAAATATTTTTATTTTATCCATATAGCAGAAATACAATAGGTTGTCATTAGAAGTGACTATGCATTAGACATCTCAAAATAAAACTGTAAGATATAAATATAATAAAAATATTATTCTTTGCATGAGAGAAAGGTCTGCCTATCTTCTGAGCCACGTTCATGCTGTAGCTGTGGCAATCATTCATGACCACGGAAATATGTCCTTTCAGTGGAACCTGGTAAAGTCTGAGTTGGGAACTATTTTAAGTGATGGAAAATTATGATCTCTGGAGCCCTTCAAGACATCTTTTTATACCACAGGAAGATTTCTGGTACTATCTATTTGCCTCTACTTGGAAAAAGTTTCATATGCTTACAAGAAGGAAGTGCTCATATCAAAACTTCTACAATAATTTTTTATGTTGTCTGAAGAAAACAACTCAAATTATAGACACACTATTTTATTCTTTAGCTTTTCATTTTGTAACATGTGAACGTGAATGTGAAGTATACCAGTAGTATACCTCTTATTTTAGTCTATTTCAGCATCTCTTATTTTGTCTAGATTTATGCTAATGAAAGTCATGCGTTTTCTGAGTAGTTTACATGACGCAGTGGAATTAAAAACTAAATTAGAATCAGAATATATATTGCCATATTTTTGTTTGAAAAATGTTTCAAATTTAAACCAAACATTGCTTGAGGGTCTAGCATTTTTCTTCTAGAGACACATTTGATAATTACTTGACTGCCTCTATGATTTGTGCTTTGCACCTTCTTAAAAGCACATAATTACAGTGTAAAATGCAATGCTGTATCTTTGGTTCTCTTTGGGAAATCTCATCCAATTTTTTTTTTTTTTTTTCAGTTTAAATTTTGAACACAGGCAGAAGTATTCAAGATAAAAGACATCTTTTTGAATGAAATTCCATTTCTGTGAATGCAGGGGAATTACCTGCTTTTTATTTTCCTTCTGCAAAATTCCCTTTGTTTCTTCCTAAAGGATTGGATTATTTCTGTGGCATAAACCAAAGAACTAATGAGCACTCGTAACTCTAATGGGATGCTGATATCAGAGCTGCAGAGCCCAGTCCACTAAGTGAGGAACTGTAGTCATCCATGAGTGAGTGGAGATGAGAGGAGGCAAGTGTGGTGGGGGCAAAATTAGGACTTTACTTTTTTGTATAGATTCACAATATACAAAATCAAGATGGAAATGCAGGTGCCTTATCGCCTCAGCCATTGGGGCAAAATGGCATTCAGGATAAGTTAAACAGTCCTCAGCTTATTGTTTCTTTTGTCCACAGCCCCTTCCACTTGTGCCCTGAGTTGCACAGCCAGCCAGTGAACTGTCCTGACACTCATCAGGCTGAAAACCGATGTAATAGAAAGAGAGAGCTTTTTTCAGCCTCACCAGTTCCTTGATTTGGGTCACCACACAGCTGCAAAAATAGCTCTCCCAGAAAAATCGAAGAGGTGGTCAGGAATAGAAATGCATGTACCCTCCCTTCTGTGTGAGCCATGTGCAGTGTGCTGCAGCTGAAGAAAACCACAGAAGATGATAACCTCACAGATATATTTTTTGTCAAACTGTTACTTATCATTGACTCATTACAGAGCATAGTGGAGTCACAACACCTGTGTTTACTCCTGAATCTAGCTGGTTTATAAGACCACCGTTCTCAAAACAAAACAAAAACCAAACCCAACAGCTTACATTCGCTTATCTACATTTAATTATAGAATCATAGAATCATAGAATTGGCTGGGTTGGAAGGGACCTCAGAGATCATCAAGTCCAACCCTTGATCCACTACCGCTGCAGTTACCAGACCATGGCACTGAGTGCCACATCCAGTCTCTTTTTAAATATCTTCAGGGATGGAGAATCCACCACTTCCCGGGGCAGCCCATTCCAATGCCTGATCACCCTCTCAGTAAAGAAATTCTTTCTAATGTCCAACCTAAACCTCCCCCGGCACAACTTGAGACCATGCCCTCTTGTCTTACTGGGAGCTGTCTGGGAAAAGAGACCAACCCCCACCTGGCTACACCCTCCTTTCAGGGAGTTGTAGAGAGTGATGAGGTCTCCTCTGAGCCTCCTCTTCTCCAGGCTGAACAGCCCCAGCTCCCTCAGCCTCTCCTCATAGGATCTGTGCTGGAGTCCCTTCACCAGCCTGGTTGCCCTCCTTTGGACCTGCTCCAGCACCTCGATATCCTTCCTGAACTGAGGGGCCCAGAACTGGACACAGGACTTGAGGTGTGGCCTCACCAGCGCTGAGTACAGGGGCAGAATCACTTCCTTAAATGAAGTGAAATGAATTTCCTTATGAAATTGGTTGTTTTATCTAAGAAATAATCTGTTCATAAAATAGAATCAAATTTTTAATAATAATAATAAAATAAAAATTCTTTTAATAACTATATATATATATATATATTCTCTTCTTACCTGCCCTTAGTGATTTCTAGCATTCTTTGGACTACAAATACAGTTGAATTTTAAACTGTAGTCCTAGAAAATATACTCCATGAACTGATTCCAAATGAAGTAATTTCTTTTGTATTCCTGTTTCTTTTGCATTCCTATAGGGCATTATCTACCTTTTATAATGTAGACATGTCTTTTGTTGCTGTCTTTATTTCTTATTTTTGCCTTCTCTTCAGCACTGCTTAGGAAGAACCAGTCTTCATGAGGCTGAAAAAGAAATCTCACATTCTAATGTATATTTGTTTTGTTGTGATCTTATTACTTCAGTCTCTCATCTGGGCCATATTCAAGAAGAGATCTTGAAATCTTAATTTCTTTTTATCATTCATAGTTCTTTACTCCATCCATTTGAAACACATTCCCACACATATTAGATAGGTTCCCATATGAATTTCTCAATAGTTATTATCAAGGTGCTATTATCTTTTCTGATTTTGACATTTTTTCATTCCTTCTCCCTTTATTTCATGTCTGTTTTTCCTGTCTTTATCAATCTTTTTTCTTCTGTAATTGCATCTTACTTTTTATAATATAAAATATGTAAAATCTGTCATGGCTGTTAGTTTGAAGACTATATCCTGTACTACTGTAATACGTGTAAGGTTTTTCTCCCCATCTCTCCTCTATTTCATCATTTTGAAATACAGCTGTTTTGGAGCTTTTGCTTTTTGTTATTTAGCAGCCAAGAAACGTTTGTATCCTCCATTCTGTTAATTTTCATTTTAGTTTCTGGCATATTTCACTCATTGTCACTCACAGTTGTCTTCCCTTTATTCAGCATAAAGTAAACACAGCAGCCTAATTTAAAAAAAAAACAAATGGATAACAAATCAGGAAAAAGTTAGAATTTGTTTCCACTGTGGAGTGAAGGGTGGGACAGGCTCCACAGTTATCCTTAGCTGGGATTTTGGAAGCAGTGAAGTCATTCAAGTCCAAGCTGACAGGGCTCTTTAACTCAGATGCACTGATGGCTAATGCAGCAATGATGCTTTTGTCTTGTACCTGGTGAATATATTTATGTCACTGCACCCTGTAGTTGTGACATCAGTGAGGACCATATGGAAATAGAAATTCAGCTGAAGAGAAAAATATAATGACAGATTATGATACAAGCTATATATGTGATTATAAAGTCTGCTACTTCATTTGCATCTGGCAGCCCAAGGTATCCATTTCCATCTCTGGCCTCACTGTGCTCTTCACAATAATAGTGAAGTCACTTCGCTGCTAAGCTTTGTCTGGAAGAAGACCCTGGAGAAAAGCCCTGCAGAGAAGGTGTAAAATAGCATAAAAATGAAAGAAATAGCTTCAGGCTTCTTAATCTTTTTCTTCTTTCTTTTCTTTCTTTTCTTTCTTTTCTTTCTTTTTTTTTTTAGGTTGAGAACAGCCCTGTTTCTTTTTGATCCTGGCATCACTAGCACCAGAAAAAGGGCTACTCATTAGACATTTCTTCTTCTCTGTGTGATTGTATAGCCCATGACATTTCTGCATCATCTTAAGAAGTCTAGATGATTCCAGAGGGGCAACCAAGCCAGTCTTTTGTGCTGCAGGGAGAAGAACTGTACATGCCAGGTCTCCTCCCAAGCTGACTCTCAAAAAGAAATCAGGTAGTTCCAGAGTTTCAGAAGTAATCCCTGCTTTGAGTAATGAAAGATTCACAGAACAAATGATACATATCCTGATTCTGTAAGTGCTCTTCACAGTTTATGAGAACTGCTAATTGATAAGCAGAATTTAGCCTTTGTGTAGGAAAGACTTTCTGAAATATCTTCCATAGGGTTAAGCAACACTGGGCAGTTTAATATTCTCTAGCACGTTCCCGGGCCCTTATTAATATGAGAATGAAGCACAGTCTGTCAAACTGTTTACTTGACAAGAAGTCTTTTGATCTTGTTCAGCATTTATAACCAGAACTTAAAAGTCAAGCTGGTTTGGTCAATGATGATAGAACACTTCTTCCATATTATTACTCATTAGATGTTCTTTCTCACATACTATTCGTTTTACTAGCGTTTAACTTTTCAATTCCTCTAATTAAAATTCAGCTTGGTGTGTGCAATGCTACCTCTCTTGACCTCTTTTTGTACTGTTACAGTGTATCTATTGATTTTAATGATCACTGTTATGGTTTTGCATTGTAGTAGAAAGCAGATTGATAAACAAAGGAGCAGATATGGCAGTGGCTGTACAAATGCTCTCCTCTACTGCCCAGAAGTCTGTTCTTCCCAGGAAATTAATTATCATTGTTCTAAAATAATCATAATAAAATAGTGCTTTATGGTAATTTCTTCCAAGGATTGTTTTTAAGATTGTCTAAAGACCGAAAGTTCACTTTTTGTCCCCTAAATTAAGGTCTGAGTATCATTAATGCTCAGTCTCTGGTAGTTTCACCAGAGCTGCATACCCTACCACATCAGAAACTTGTACACTTTTTATCCTTATGTGGACATAGGAAGACTATTTCATATTTGGTTGAATTAGAAAATCTCGTGCATTTTATTTTTACATTTTGAAGAAAATTTCACATTATTTTTAAGTTCTTCAGGAGGTGTTCTCATTAGAAAGGACTGAGATTGTCCTATGCATTGCTCACTGGACTTAATTAGGAATAACAGTTCCAAAAATACCATGTTTCCATCATACTGATTAGGCTTTCAAATTTTCACTGAATTGCCCTTCCAAAGTAATGAAAATGATACAGATATTTTTATGGTCATGGTCATTCAATCAATCATTAATAGTATTTTCTACTAAATCTTGTGCCAATCATAAACTTTTTGGGTTTTTTTCAAAAATGTTTTTTAGATACAATATTTTTAATTATTTTTGAGAAATGGATAAATAGTGGAAACTCTTTCATTATTTTTATTTCCATGTTTCAGCATGTATAGAATTCTAGGACATGCTACACCTTTAATTTATATAGTTTTTGCCAGATGATTCCATGGTCATTAGCATGCCTTCAGATTGCTACCATAATTAGTCACCATGTAATCTACAGCCTAATCATCATATATAAATTCCCTACTAATTACCCTGTAATCTACCATTTGTTGATTAGAAGAGCACGGGATGAGTATTTCTACTATTATTAATCTCAATTTACAGGATAATTATAGGGCTGCTACCAATCGTTCTTGTTTACTCCCTTGGCTGTTGTACGGTATTTGTTGTGTGAATAAAAAAACTGCCTTTTTATGTTCATCCATTTTAAATCTTACTCAGCTTCTCCTTACAGGCACTTCTAGCCTGCATTGCTGTTTGGCTGGTACACACACAGGTCACTACAACAGGTCATCCTTTGTTTTCTCTGAAAAGCACCCAGGCAAGTTTTGAGGCTTCAGGATATAAGTCAACATTTATGTGAAATATTTACAATGCTCATGTCTAGTTTAAATATAGGGTGAAACTCTGCCCATGCCAAAGGAAAAACACAGGGAACTGTTGCGGATCAAGAATGTACACATACCTGCTCTGAAATTCAGGAGGAGGCAGTGTGGTTGGAGACTTGGGTGAAGATGAAAGAAGAAAAGAATAAGGTTAATTTAAATGTGAGGATTTACTATAAACTGCCAAACAGAAGGAGTAGGTGGATGAGGCTATTTTTATGTAGCTATGTAACGCACTGAAATAGCAGGGTTGAAGTAGCTGGCTTTAATTAAGTTTGTAATTTTGGAAGAGTAATTTTTCTTTTCACACAAGGAATAACAGCTTGTCAGATGGACACAATATTTTTATTTGAATAAATTGTTAGCACTTTAGCACTAGCAGCTTTAGATGTAATCCTATCTAGCTTACATTACCCCCAGAAAATCCAAAGACAGAAGACATGTTGATATAAGTGATTGTGATGTATCTGAGATTCTAGAAAGAGGATACATGGATAAAAGAGTAGGAGAAAAACTAACAGAAGTTTATTCCAACAAAGGAGATTTACCAAATTCAAAGTGCTGTTATGGAGAATCTCTTGGGAGGACAGAATGAGAGAAGGAAAACTATCACAAAAAGTGAGAATTTAAAAAATATGATAGAATAGAGAAATTATCTGACGTGAGCAAGATGAAGTCCAATTTAAAACCAAAATGCATATTGAGGCACTCAAATCAATACAAAATGGGGAATCACTCCTTAGGCAGGAGAATTACAGAGAAGTATTTTGGAGATATTGCATACAGCAAAATAATAAATGTAAATCAACAGTGTGATGTGGTTAAAAAAATGCAAATTTCATTCTAGAGGGCATTAGCAGCTGTGTTATATATAACAAAGGTAGCAATTATCTTGCTTTTTCCAGACCTAGTGAGGCCTCAGCTAAAATGGTGTGTCTAATTTTAGGAATTATTTTCTATGAAATATGTAGGCAAGTTAGAATGACTTCAGAATTCAAAATGCTAAAAGATTTAGATAATATGATCTTTTAAGACAATTTGGAAGCAGTGAGATAATTTTTCAAATAAAATAAGACTACTAAAGGACTCATCCTCCAGTATATACATGATGGTATTCGGTTATCTTCAATGTTCCACTGGAGGACAAGAAAAACATTGGCTGAATTTGCAATCAGAGAGGTTTAAGTTGAATGGGAAAAGAAAATATTCAAAACACACTGATAATTAATAACAGGGATAAGCTGCCTGGTGTAAAATAATGTTTTATTATTGGAGGCTTTGAAAGAGAGACTTGATGAACACCTTTTAAGAATGGACTAACATTCCTCAGTAGAGGGAGATGGGGTCAGTAACTTTTTTGTTTTCTGCCATTCTGGCATCTCCAGGATTCTTTTAAATAGATGGCAGTAACAATCTGGTGAGGATTTTACCCCCTGAATGAGTTGGATGTGGCTAAGAGTTAATGTTTATACAAACCGGTGTAAAACTAGTATCCTGCAGCTAGAGCCTGTGAGGACTGAGAAGCTAGGGCCTTGGTTAATCCTTAGAAAATGTAATGGCAGAATACATGAGTAAGCTTTATGGCTCCTTACCTCTTAACAACTACATCATAGTATTTCAAAATTTTTGTAATTATAGAAGTTAAGATTAATGCTAACAATTTAAAATGAAATTATTTCCACTTGAGTGCCTTCCTTCGTGTTCAGATTATAAATTCTCATTCTAATTGACTCATTCTAATAAGATTTTATTCTTGTGGGTGATATATTATCAATCTTATTTGAATTACAGGGAACACATGAAGAAATTAACATAAATAAATTAATAAAACTAAGTGAAAGTGTGCCTTTGGTAATCAGATAGTGTTCTAACTAGAAAAACCAAAACGCCTCACTCACCTTAAATATTGAAGAGAGACTGATTTTTGAGAATAGGCTTGGAAAATATGATGCTATCATCTTCCTCATGTTAAATTTGATGTGTAAAAAGAAAATTTTATTTACATCTCCCTATCAAATCAGTGTAAGTCACAAATTACAGAGAAATCATCACTCAAGATTTAGACTTCTACAATAGAAACCACTGCCACACACACAGTGTTATAATTAATAGAATGATTTAATAGCTGGGTCAGATCATCATCTGCTTTTAGAGAGGGTCAGAGCTGCTACCCAGGAATTTTCTATTAGCAGTTTTTATGGCTTTGAGATTGACTATGCAGCAATGCTGTCTGATAAAGGATATTTTAGAACTTTGACCATGAAAAATAGGTGTTACCCAACATATTTCAAATTACAACATTTCTTGCCAAAAAAACAAAAAAACAAAAACAAAACAAAACAAAAAAAAAAAAAAAAAAAAAAGGAAAGTAATAAAACCCACCAGTAAATACTTCATTACATGGAAAACAAAACTGCAAAATATAATGCCACACAAATTGTTTAAGTACTCTAAATAAATAGAAAAATTATAGTTCCACACAGTTGCACTTTTTATGCACATAGTGATATTATGGTATAAATGACATGAATGATCACACTAAGATACCTATCTAGAATAGGTTTTCCATTAACTTCTGTTATGTAGAAGAAATTGTTAGGGATATTCGTTTTTGTGACAACATGACTGAATCTCTTTAAAACCAATATAGTCATAAATACTAGGGTATGAAAGGAATAAGAGGAGATGTATCGCTAAACTGCTGTAAAATCTATTCATTGCAGGCAACTCAATCAATATTGATAGTTCAGATTTGATACCAATATTCAGAATGTTCCTTCTTTTTCAATACTTGCTTCTGAAAATAGAAGTTTTACTCTGTTCTACTTTTCCATCATATTTTGCTGTCCCTTTTGAAATCCAGCCATTTTAGGTTTTGAAAAACTGTCATATAAAATCACAGGGCAGATTTCTTAGATTTCATCAGTAAAAAACTTAGGCTTATATTCCAGGATAAATAAGGGAACTCCTATCACTGCTTTCACTACGCTGATACCATAGATGATGTGTTTACTACCTAAAATTAGGCTTACAAGGTGCAAAGTAATTTTTCTTTAAAAACCTGAAGAGTTTGTAAAATGAGAGGGCCTTCTTAATAAAGCCTCTTGTCTGAACCAGAAAATTTTTTTATGAAATTTTCTCTGAGTGCCTGCCTCAGATGTAGAGGTGGAAAACCCTGGATGATCATTTTAAGTGGAGGAGGCTGTGATACACAGCTCACTGTAACTGGGGAATGACAGGGCAGGAACTCAGGCTTGGCATCTGAGATCATCAGAGACAAATCTTGTTATGTGTGAAGTATTGGCACAAGATGGAGAAAATGTGTGAGTGAGATGCTGAAAGGGGAAAATCATCATTGTGCAGTAGAGAAGAATGGAAAAGGGAAAGACGTGGGAACCCATGGGGAAAAAACTGGTGCGGAAGAAATCGGAGAAGATGGAAAGATGGAAAAGAGTGGGTAAAGACTGCAAAGGGTCTGTGACCTTAGTCACATGCTCCTATTCAAAAATTAGTTTTGAAGTAGGAACTCTTTGACTGTCATCAATCCTCTGCTGCAGTCTCCCATTCTACTGAGAACATATCCAGACCATCACAATGATACAACAGTTTCTATTTTCTTATAGTTTACTTCAGTTTACAGTTTAGACAATACATAGAGAAGGAGAAACATTAAGGAAAGTTTCCAAGTACTCAAAATTAAGAAATGCAGACAGAGGCTTCCCTCCTATGCTAAATGATTACCTTTGTTTGCATGATGACAGCACCTGATCCCATGGTCCTGCTTTTATAACAGAGGCAATTGTCATCACAGCACCTTAGGTTTCATTTTCAGTGCAGCTGGAGGCTTTGAAAAATTAGTGTCTCACTTTCCATTAAATAAACACCATCTATTCTGTGTACTACAATTATGCACTGAATGTGGCAAAACAATAATGACCGTGTAATAACATTCATGCTAATACAGTTGGTATAGTGGGAGCCTGAATCAAGATGCCACAGGTGACCTTAATTTAGTTGCTTGGTATTTTCCAAGAGCTTGATTTTGTCCATTGAGTTCTAGTCTGAGCTGTTCTTTACTTGACCTTAAATTCAACATTCTAAAATTGCCTGTGAAAAGTATGAATTATCACGGCTAAAAATCTCTCTACAATCCATCTGTTTTATATTTATTCTGAAGAGGAAAATTTGCTTTTAAAAGCTGCTTTCTCATCCACATTTTACTGGAACTTAATTTCCTCACCCTTATTTCTAGGCAGTTTTATACCTGCATTTTTCATCTATATGTGATTATTTCTTCTTTCTGTTTACATTCATCCCTGCTTCATGGTAGATGGTTCTAGACATTTCCGTTTTTATGGTATACCTATTTTTCAGTCAGGATATCAGATTTCTTTTGCAGTACATTGTCTCCTTGGTATTGTGATATGAGAATATTTTTCTCCAAATACAAGTTTTATTATTTCTGTTCTCTCTATCTCTAAAAGTAAAGCTTTAATAAAGCTATAAACACTTTTTCTGGCAGAGTCATTTTGCATTGCTGCCTGATTTGTATTATTCTTGCAGCTTTATTACTGTCATCTTAGAGTTTTTACTAGTTGCACTCAGGATGTGCATGTTCTTTGTAACTAGAAAATCAGTGGCAAGGTTTTATTTTTATAAACAGTTAATGAATCCAAAGCATATTTTATTTTATTCAGTTGTGTTCTTTATCTTTTCTATTTTCCTTGACCTGCCCTCCTTTTGATATTGTGTGAATATGAAGCAACCTATTTGTACATTTAGGGAAAAAAAGTCCCTCACAATTTCCTCCCACCTCCCCCACCCCAATTTATTAAAAAATTACATTGACTGGGGAGAAGGGGAAGTTTGAAGAGAAGGGAAGAATTTGAAGGACCCCGCCTCCTGTCTCAATGTCTGGAGGCCTCAACTTTTGCAGTGTGCAACTTCACCTTTTCCAGAGCATTTGTCCTGTACACTAGGTGGGGCAAAATCTGTCATGACATGTGTCCTTGGAGCTGTTGTGACAGTACAGATAAAGCAGAAACATAGTTTAGCATGGTCTGTGGAAGATGTATAAAGCCATCCTCCCCAAGGCTTACCACCCCCATCTTTCATCTGAAAGTCTCGGCCCTCTGAGAATTCTGCTGCCCTGGAACTATAATTCCAGATGTTTACTCCCATCCTGAGCTAGTCCTTCATTTAGTGGTGCCTGTATCTTACCCATAAACAACTTTGTTCAACTCATCCTTCACAAATATGAGAGTTGAAAAGGATGTGACAGGGCAAATGTTCAAAAATACTCTGTGTAGTATGATTTTACTCAAGTTACAAAAATAGCTAAGTGTAAACCCTGTGGACAATAAAAGAATGAATTATTAAATAGTACCAGAATAAAGCAGCTATTGGCGTGGGAAGAATGAAGATGACTGGAACTACTGTGATAGCAAAATGCAACAGAACATGAGAAAGACAAATGGACAGAAGCTGTCTTGTTAATTATCACTACTAGGAAACTGTTAGTGGGTTGTCTATGTGCCAAATGCCGTTTTCAGACAGTTTATTCCACATTGCTTGCTCCCTCGTTCCCCCTCTTTCCCTTATGCTAAACAAATGAAACCAAATGATCTTCAAGAAAAAAGCAGTATACTTTTTTAGTAAATAGAAGTGTTTCTGTCTTTTTTCTCCCACAGGCATGGTAACACATTATGGAGTAGTCTATTCAGCTGTTCTTGAGGAAAACATGGTCATAAATGTATCAGAAAAGAGGTGATTGTGGTGTATTTCTTTTTTCTGAGGAAAAAAAGACGGTTTACATGGTGTCTCTGTGGACCCAGCAATAACCTTTCTTTGGATCTCTTATCTGTGGATATCATTGGCAATTTAAATTGAGTAGATAATAGTGACTTCCAGCACACAGTGGATTCGAAATGCATTACAGGCATCATGAAAGTGAGTAGCTGGTTCACACAATATGCTTGCTTTCTTGTTTTTCACTTTCTTGCACAGCCCTGTTAAATAGGTATATGCTGCTCTAGTATTGCATATTTAAGTAAATTCAGTGACAAGGCATTTGAGAAGCCAAAAGAAAACTGAAAGTTGACAGGTAGAGAAATCCTCAGGCACCTAAAACAGCATTAGAAAATATTTGGGTGTCAATATCGAGGGATTTTTTTTTTATTTGGATTAATTCCCTGACTTTACTCACCAGGTAAGGAATAACTTTAAACATACAGTGAAAAGATGTCAATGTCTTTAACTTCATACATCATCAATTGCCAAAAGCTGTAGGTATGTCCAGTGTGGGTGATTACCTAGTAGTGATCAAGTAGAATCAGTAGCCAAATTATTGATATTAAGAGAATTGTCACCAGATTTCAACAGCCGTATCCTACTAGGAAACATGAAGCAGTTTATGACATTTCAAGCCATTGTTCCAGACTGTGAACTCAGAGAGACATCACTGCAGTGATTAGATATGCATTTTATGTTTTAAAGCACTGAGACTAGAGACGCTTTAAATATCTGGAATCTGGAAGAAGGAACTTTAAAAAAGCATCTGACATCATACAGCAATGTGCCCAGGCCCATAATCATATTATATTCATTCCCTGGCATGAAGAACTAGGCAAAGTGGACAGGATATACGTGGAAGTATTTCTGTGGGCAGTGGAAAAATGAATGTCATTATGACCAGTCTTTCTGGTCCTCATGACACTATAGATCTTGTGGCTAATAATTTTCAGGCCACTGAAGATGTTTTTTAATAATCTACATAACGTCTTGGAAAACTTCTTTACATCAAGAGAGTGCTCTGGCAACTGGGAACCACAAAATCAGATTCTTCCCTCAACTGATGAACATTAGTAACTGGTGATCAGTATCTGGTGACCTGTATAAGCATGGATTTAAATCACTAGTTTTAGATGTACAAGCTTGATACTTCAGAGCTGCTTGGTTTTTTTGTTTGGTTTTTTTTGTTTTTTTCTCCCTGGACTTTGCATTTCGTTATGGTATAAATTTGCTCTGAATTATAGTAGTGGCCAAGTACCAAGTGACATTTTCATTCCATTCATATCACCTCCAACAATTCCTAGAATTATCTGGTTTGTAGAAAAATTTAATGTGTAGACTTACATTATTAAACAAAATTTAATAGTTAGGTATCAATAGTGCTAAATCTTGTATTCAGATTCACTGTTTGGGAATAGGGACAGTATGTATCAAGCTGGAAGGTATTTTGGACTGCGAGCTCCTGAAGTGTTTTGTGCACCTGTAGGCCTGGAGCAAAGTAAAGTCTGATGGTCAATACCAAAGAACAGGAGGCTCTATGTTTGATGCATGCCACATGTCAGTGTCACCCTTGCTGGCTCTTTGAAGGATCACAAAGTGAGTTGCTTCCATGTCTTTTTTGAGCTGGTTCTTTTGGCTAGGGCAGATGCAGGCAGAGCCAGGACTTTATTTTTACATCTGTTTCTTTGTGAGGAGGTTCTGGTTGTTTTCAATAATAGCTTTAAACAAGCTTCACAAGGAGGGAAATTACCTTGTGTTCTGACCTCCACGTCTTCTATGGGATTGCAATAACTTCAGGCACAGTGTTAGGTTCATGACTTAAAATGGGGAAGACTGGCAATCTCAGAAGCACATGTCAGAATTTAGAATAAAGATATATTAATATTATTAGACATTTTTGTATTCTCTTAACTACAAGTATGTTACCTTTCAAGGCTGCTGTTTACATTAGAACTCTTATTGGTGCCAACAAAAGCAAGGCTTGCCTCTCTAACAATAGGAACCCTGTTATTACATCTTGCTGAGTGCTGGGAGAAAAATGTTTCCCTGCTGCCATTGCTCAGCTCTACAGGAAAAAGCAGTGCGAAAGGAAAGTATGTGATCCATTATAGCTTATCTCTGAATGTGGCCATACCAAGACACAGGGGATTTTTTTTTTTTTTTGCATCCTGTTACACAGAAACAGTCCAGCATCTCTGCCTATTGTTCAGGAGCTGTCAGCACCGTGGTAGCTTGGCTCCACTGGACTGCTGCCCAGAGCATGTTAGCAGTAAGGGGTTAATGAAAAATGAAAGAGGTGGAAAGCAGAAAACATGATGAAAGAAATGAAGTTAATTAGTCAGCAGAAATGATGCTGACCCTCTTTCTGAAAATAGCATATTTAACATGGCTCACAAGCAAGAGCAGAAGTATCTCAGTGACATTGGTTTTGTGGTCAGAGAAATATAAATAGAAGCAGGCAATTATGGAAGCTATTGAAAGGAGAACTAGAAAACACATGAAAGACCTTGGGATCACTTAATCTGACTACAAAGAAGTAGGAACCTCAACATTAAAGCTAATGTTAATATTCTCAAAATTAATTAACAAAATAAAAATAATTAAGATGAAGTAGGAAACAGGCAGCCTCACTAGTCTGTTAACCTAATTTGTCTAGTAGAGGTTTGCTAGATTTTTTTAGTTTGTGGTGTTTTTGTTTTTTGTTTTGTTTTTCTTTGTTTGGTTGGTTTTTGTTTGTTTTGTTTTGTTTTTTAATGAATTTGTTATAAAAGCCAGAAGGAGAGATGACTTATTTTATGTCTTCCTTTTCCTGGTGTGGACTGTAAACCATTTGTCTACCTACCCTTTGTCATTTGGATCACCTTTATTTTCACAATAGGATATGGATTAAAAAAACTCCTTAATTTTCCTTCTGTTTCCTGAAGGCTGTATCATGGCAATTTTTTTTTTATTTATTTAGGAAAAAAAAAAGAAGACAAAGTGGAAGATGATAGACACTATGCAGAGTCTTATTTTTAGGTTACTGTTGTGGGGTTTTTTTTTGGCACAGTTCAAAACTGAACAGCCAAGTCTTTGGATGTGTGCCATCCCTTTGAAACTTTTGATGAGGTTTAAACCTGATCAATCCCACCCGTAAACACTACCCACCCTATTCAGTTTGTGCCCACATTTCTCACATTGTATCTTGAAACAAGATCCAGTGACTTGATGGAGAGAAAGAGCCAGCAGTTTCCTCACTGTATGATGAGGTAATTAATTTCTATCGGCCCTTTTTGAAGGTATTCTGAGGCTGGAAAAGTCATTTAACTTCAAATACAAACCGACAAAAGCAGAGCTGACATGCTTTTGGCTGAATCTTTGGCCACAGATTATACTGGCACAAAAGCAAATGGTTCATGTAAACTATTTAGTTTGTAGAGAGAGTGTACAACTGATCAGCGTTTTTGGATGTGGGTGTGGTATGTTCACAGCAGGCATGGTTTCGGGTTTTTCCAAGGTACCTCTGAGGTTTGGACTAATAAAGTATTCAAAATAAAGGATGGTGACCACATCAGATTTTAAATGCAAGAAACCCAGCCTCTGTTTTCAACAATAAACTCATAATAGCTTTACATAGAAAAACCAAAACAAAACCTTAATAAGTAGTATGGAAAACCTCACATAAACTTACATAAAAATGGAGAAAAAAATAGGCTAAAACCCGCTGCAGACAGTATTAATAGGTGTAGTGAAGAATGAAGAGATTTCCAGTGGATGGAAGGTCACAATAGAGAAACAGCTTTTGTTTTCTCCTGTTATGAAGAACCAGCTTGCAAATGCAACCTTACACAGGAGTGGAATCCAGTATGAAGGGTGTGCTCTATGTATCATGTTGCAGGGAAGCCACAATGTTTTACTATAGCCTAGATTTACTGAGAGTCAAGCAACTGTCAGCCTAAGGTTATTTGAGGACTCCTGCATTCACTTAAGCTCCTCAAACTACATACAGGCAGCCAACTCGCTCCTGAAGATAGCTTCTCCAGGCTAGAAATGCAGGGAAAATTCGAGTGCTGACAACTGAAGAGAGATAAAAAATTATATACTAATCAATAAAACTGTGGAATAGTTGCTAACTGCTAAATTATAGTAATATGACCTAGGAAGTGCTGTATGTGATAGACAAAAGGAAGCAGGCAAATACAGTCTCTATATGCTGCTGCTCAGACAATCCTTGTATTGCATTTTATTCTGGATTAGCAGTGCCTTCCTACTGCTCTGACTAGAGCTGATTTTACACCTTGTCCTGGGTGACTGAGGCAGCTAAAACTTTCTAATATGGTAGGCTTGTATTTTCAGAAGGCAAAACTTTTAGGTTTTGTGTCCTGCTTTGTGTCTTTCCATAGTAAACTCAGGAAAAAAATAAAGGTGACAGGAAAACAAGAAACAAGCTGATGTTTACTAAGTTACTGTTCACTTGGATGAAATAGAACAATTAGCTTCCCTAGCATTTTATTTCATTAATCCTGTAATCTAAAGTAATGCATTTTGGCAGCTTAGCTAAAAATAGTTCTGCTGAACTAAAGTGGAATTTAGTTCTGCTAAAGTGACATAGAACAGAGCTTCTAGGATACAATACTTTAAATTTTCATATATAGTTAGTAAGAAATTTTCAGTTGCAAATAACACAAACTTCAGTTTAACATAATTACACTTCCATAAGGAATTAAATGATGCTCATCGGCATCTTTGACTCTTGGTGCCTTCTCATAGAGCTGCAATGCTATGCAACGGAGATTGCAAAGAACACAGCCCATTTTCAGTAAATATTTTGCTGATCAATATGTCTTTTGTATCCAAATGGATCCTTTTTTCTTCCAGACTAGTTGAGGAATAGTTTAACACACTGAAGCTCTAAAAACAAAGCCAAAACCAAATCAAAAAATCAAACCAGTTGCTTTAGAAATAGTTTGTTAGTCATTTATCATCAGTACATGAAAAGCTACCTTTCCATTCAAAGGATTAATGGTTAAGATCCAATTACAAGTTGCTAAGACATTTTCCTGGTAAAAACTATTGTGTCTATGTAATCGCATTAGTTGTTGACTGGCTTCTATCTGGGCAAGGCAGAATGTCATGACTGATGCAGACACTTGGCATATGCTAGCTCAGGCCAAAGAGCATTTTAAAATGGATTATCCACAGACCAGCTCTTGATACAGGATCACAGAAGAAACCACATCTGTGTTTGCCCATCTCTATGCCTAATGCTTTTTCATGGTTATTCAGTGGAGAATTACTGAAAAGCACTTTGTGGAGCTATTCTCCATCTCTTGTGAATGTGCTTTGGCTTTAGATTTTCTTTTTAGATTTATGCAGGACCTTTTATACCACTGGATACTCCTTAAGTCTCATGGTTGCCTGGCTTAAAGCAGGAAGAGCTAAAAAACTGTATATTTAAAATATGTACGCATTTATGCAAAATATACCTACGTATTCCTAAAACAGAAGAAAAGATGAATTAATGAAGCTGTGGAGATTGCTGTCCAGAAAATAGCTTCATAGCATATACATCTCCACATCAAAGATACTGAATAGATCAATTTCTGGTGATCCTGTTAAGACACCAGAGTGACTGTCAGTTACATGCATTTCCATACATCATTCCTTCTAGCTTAGTACCAGAACACACTCTGTTAGCTTATATTAGTATAGTCTAATACACTTCACACCAGCCTAACTCTAGCATTCCTTCAATATTTCCAGGTGGACTGAATCCTAATGGCATCAGTCACGTTGTCTGATTTTTATGGTGGTGGCTTTCATTTGGGAACATGTCCAAGCTTCTTTCTCCTTTTGGGGTTCTACATTACTATAGTTTAAATGTGGACTTCATGTGGGCTAACTGAAATTACATATCTTGATCAGAGCAGAGCCAGCTACATTTAGACCTGGAACTATAATGAGAGTTCTCCACCAACTCAAAATTTTCTGCATCTGACTTATATTTCATAAGTGCGGAACTTATTCAAAGGAACTCTTAACAGGAATTGGGATGCAGCCTGTCAGAATGGATAACCCTCTTCTCATGGATATGCAGAAGAGCAAAATTACACAAGAGACACACAGGAACAAGAAAAGAGCAGGCCAGGAGAACACATGGAGCAGAGTAGCAGGCATACAAAACAGCAGACACACAGGAAGCCAGTATGCTGACAGAGTTTTGGCATTACCTCTTTCATGAGATGTGTGTGAGAAGGGGATTTTTAGTTCCTTTAGCAGTTTACTTACTGAAAGAGCCTTTATTATGCTAACTCTGTGATCACTGCCCTCTGAAAATTTAACAGAAGAATGTATTTGGAATTACCTGCTGAACTTCAGCATATGTTTTGCCAGCATATGTTTTTTTGAACTTCGTGCATGAACATGCCCATTTGTCCATACAACACTTTTTCTTTTCTTTTCTTTTCTTTTCTTTTCTTTTCTTTTCTTTTCTTTTCTTTTCTTTTCTTTTCTTTTCTTTTCTTTTCTTTTCTTTTCTTTTCTTTTCTTTTCTTTTCTTTTCTTTTCTTTTCTTTTCTTTTCTTTTCTTTTCTTTTCTTTTCTTTCTTTCCTTTCCTTTCCTTTCCTTTCCTTTCCTTTCCTTTCCTTTCCTTTCCTTTCCTTTCCTTTCCTTTCCTTTCCTTTCCTTTCCTTTCCTTTCCTTTCCTTTCCTTTCCTTTCCTTTCCTTTCCTTTCCTTTCCTTTCCTTTCCTTTCCTTTCCTTTCCTTTCCTTTCCTTTCCTTTCCTTTCCTTTCCTTTCCTTTCCTTTCCTTTCCTTTCCTTTCCTTTCCTTTCCTTTCCTTTCCTTTCCTTTCCTTTCCTTTCCTTTCCTTTCCTTTCCTTTCCTTTCCTTTCCTTTCCTTTCCTTTCCTTTCCTTTCCTTTCCTTTCCTTTCCTTTCCTTTCCTTTCCTTTCCTTTCCTTTTTTTTTTTTTTTTTTTTCTTCTCATATAATTCTGAAGATCCTTGAGAGAAAAAGCAAAGCAAGCCATTTGTTCTTGACACTTATGAATGCCTCGTTCAATAACGAGGAGAAAAAAAAATCAGTGATAGGACACTCAGACTCTGTTTAAGGCATCCACATCTTTAAGGAGATCTTCAACTAAAAATAGCTTCAAAACTAGCGTGTATTTATGTGAATAATTTACATTACTCTTTGTGTGTATAAAACACTTAAATAATTGATTTTAGAAGAACAGAGAACTTATTTTGCATCCAACATTGCACTGACTCTAAATATTTGTAAATTTATATGTTTGGCATACAAATCAGAGAAATAAAATTAGCTGAAATGACAAGAGAAACTTGACTCTTGCAATACTGTGATTTTTCAAGGTTCAGCATGTGGATGCTCTGGCAGACAGAACTGGATTATGTTTGTCTTTTGAAATGCTTTCCAAAATATTTTGAATACAATTATGTTACAATGCAATAGTAATACAAATAATTCAGAGTTTCATGATAAACGTTATTAACTCTGCAGTGAAAGCTATTCAGAATGTTTTAGGTGAAAACTATTGCTATCCTGCTGAATTGAGAATGGGTCACTGCAATAGGTATTTTTGTATTAGTGTACGTCATAAGGGTTTATAATTAAATGGTCTATGATGAAATTGCATATGCCTGTTTTAACAACTTGTTGTTTTAAAATAAATTCTTTTTCATCATTAGCTTAGGACACCTACACACAGATAATCTGCAGATAAATTTCCACCCTGCCCCCAGAAAAGACTATGAGAATGTTTTTCTCTGTCTTCTGGATCAGGACCATATTTTATTTCCCCACACTCTGATTTAGATAACTGTTCTCAATCTATTCTCCACCCAGCCTAAATTTGTGTTTGGCATTGCCCAGACTCAGGTTGCAGGATCTTACACTTGGTGTTCTAGAACTTCATGAGGTTGGCATGGGCTCAAGCAGTCAAGCTCCCTCTGGGTGATCTCCTTTTCATCCAGTGTCTCAGCCACACCACACAACTTGCTGAGGGTGCACTCAGTTCCAGTGTCCTTGTCACCAACAAGGATGTTAAACTGTGCCAGCTCTTCAGTAGCTCCACTTGTCACTGGTCTCCCCTCTTCAGTGATGAATACATCTGGATATTTATAATGATCACAGTATTTGATATAAGTTTTATGAACTATTTGAGATAATTTTTGTCTATTTTTTCCTTTAAATCTTTTTTTTTTTTTTTTTTTTCCTATTGCTGTATTTTCTCCTTACAGTCATCCAGCTAGCACTCTGTGTTAACAAATAAACCCATGCTAGTTTCACTGAATATTTTTTTCAACTATTCCTACAGCTTTAATAATGGTGCTCTCTACATTCAGTAATGCAAAAACACAGACAGGGAAATTTTGGCCACACAGTTCAAAAGACTGCTTCAAAGAAGTTATTCTTGGGGAATCAACTATGTAGCATATTCTTACAAAGTACACCAGGTAGGTGATGTTATTATTACTCCTGAACTCTGTAACAGGAGCACCATAGGATTATCCTTAAATGGGGTTTGGCCCAAAGTTTGTGTGTGTAACAGGAATATTTCCCAGCTGTTCAGTAGCTTTCATATGTGGCCTAATGCCAAGCTGCTAATTTATCCCTTTGCTCTATTTCTGTTTCTGTGATAAGTGCTGAAGTTATGGCAGAGACATGACTGGATTTTTGGATGAGCAGATATTAGCTTGCTGGCTTGATCTTCACAGAGAAAGATATTCAAAGGAAGAACTGAATTCATGTAGTAATGTGAAGTCCTCGGGTAGAAGACAGTTTCATTACTATGTCACCTTTTATGAGGTGATGTTTGATTTATACTACTGTTCTAAATGGCTTTCAGCACAGAATAAACTGGGTGCAGAGCTCCATGTTGGTGCAAAACAATTTTGGAAGAAAAATTTGTTGACAGAGAATAAGAGATGAAAATAAAGCACAAAAGAGGGTGTCCCTCTTCTGTCAGCTCCATCACTCTCCAGAAGCCTTTTTGGCCATGGGATTTCATTAGAAAATGCCAGGTTGTGGATAGACATTTATTTCCCTGTGTGCATCTGGTATATTTGAGAGCCTGGGGAAGGCCGTGGCACTGGGAGCAGCCAGCTGGGGTGGCAGCATGTGGGGCTGAGCTGGTAACCCAGCTGGAGCTGTGATTAACACCATTTCCTTGCTTGCTGTGACAAGTTAAAGTGTCAAGGAAATAAAATTATTCAGATAATTCATTTCTATGATTTTCTTAAATAAATAGGGTTAGACAAATTATACATTTCTGAAATTTACCATTTGTGACCTAGGTGTGCATAAAGTGGGTGGGAAAAGAAGTAATTTTATATCAAAGTTTCTAGCTACTGATTAAAAATTCTGCCTTATCTTTTTATATTGAAGGTATTGAAAGACATCACTGCATCTTACAAAAAGAATGTCTTTAATAAAATAAAAGGTGAAATTTAAGAGGGACAATTGATTCTGTTTCAGAGGTTGTTATTGGGCTTGCTGTACTTTATCACCAGTATGACCTCCATGGACTGGTATTGGCCAATGTTGCATAAATGATATATGTTATTTTGGATGTTGCATTAAACAGGGAGGCCTGAGTCTTAGGAATGAATGTTCATGCTGTTTGAAGTTTAAGCTAAAGTTATACATATTGTTGCATTAATTAGAGGACAGTTACATCCCAGTTGGGTATTTCAGCTACGGTGACTGAGTGATGCTGATTATTTGTTACCATCATTCCTGTGTTCTTGCTTTGTCTTTCTCTGAAAGGGTAAGATAAATATTTCATGTTTTATTTTATGAAATATAGCAAAATCTGATACCAGGCAATTTTAATTCTACAATCCTTATGATCGAATTAAGATATTCTGACCTCTAAAGATAAAAACAAAGGAAAAAGAAATTAGATTATATTTGGAGGAGGGAATCACCTTCTCACAAGTAATGAAAATTAATCTGACAGCCTGACTACCCACCCCTAACCTTGTGGTATCCTTCTGGAAACTGCTAACAATATAAGTTTAATGAGTTAGCATTGCACAAATACAGAGAGAGAGTTTACAAACTTGACCTTTGCCAAGGGACCAAGAGGCAATAATCTATGGTTGTTTTTTTAAATGAATTTTTCAGTGGCAAAACAGAAATATAAGTTTCCACTTTAGCCTGAAGAAATTTTTCAGAGGAAAAAACAATGAAAACGCAGGACCTTTCCTGATGCTGTGAATGGATGTACGTGTATTTTTAGTAATTTTGGAGAAAATGTATACTGAATACTCTTATTTTTTAATCTACTTATAATGTTTTACACTAATGCAGAAATTTTCATTCAATTAAGTTTGTGTAAAATAACAACAAAAATTCATTTGGCCAATCCAAAGAAACAACTGATGTATAGCACATGCCAGAGCCTGCTCTATTTTCCAGTCTTCTGTGCTTCAAAATAGGTTTTGCTCTTCAAAGGATTGGCACAAGAGACAGTACTACTCCTCACAGCTGTTGCAACATTTTCATGGCAAAGCATATTATTATGGACCCATAATATTATTATATGCATGACAGATTATTTCAAAAATCCTTCGTCAATAGGATTTTATCTACTGTACACAAAAGAGCATCTCTAATCCATGTCCAGTAGATATAAACATGACCAATATTTTAATGAAAAATGGTCTCTGAACAGTGGTCTTTTTTCCTATTAAACACCAAAATATTTTTCTCTTGGACTTTTATTCATGTTCTGGGAAAAAAAAATACATTATGTTAATTTTCCACCAAATTTAATATGGATTTGCATACTTTAGTATAGGATTCTAGAATCATCCCACAAAATTTTCTGTCTGAGACAGTTATCTGCTAAATCTTAATTGATTTAATAACAGATACATAATATGTTTAGCATTAACAGAAACACATATACTTAATTTCTAGTACATTTTATCAGGTTTTGCTGTAAGGCATAGTACAGAAGGGAATAAATAAACAAATAGATTGGTTTATTTAAAAACAATAAAATCTAAAACAAACACCTAAATTAAACATTGGCTAATTATTCCTTTCCACTTCTTCCAAGATTCCTCCCATAGGAATACATGAAACTGTGAGGCATTTCTGAACAAAGATGTGCAAATGTGTGTTTGTTCTTTCTGTTTATTTGTTTGCTTTGTCATCAAAAAGCTCATTTCAGCCTTTATGCTGATCAGTGGAACCCTCAGTGTTTCTTTGCTTTTAATGGAAGCAAAGTGATGCACTTCAGATTTAAAAATACTTTTCAACTGACCTGGTCCTAGAAACTGCCTCTTTTAAATCTGTTCTTGTGATAATATGTAAATGTATTTGCTTAAGAGATGCTTTAAAATAGTTGATATAGACTCTTTGTGACTGTAGCTGTATTTCAGGAATTGTAGAAGTCCATGAACAAACCTCTAAGAGGAAAACCATCACAATTATAGCACCCTGATTTTGGTTTATTGGATATTAATTCAAGTACTTTGCCTTGTGCATGCTCTAATAATTCAACACATTAAAAAAATTATTTCAGCAGCAGAAATATATAGCCATACTGCTGTCTGACACCAGTAAGTGTAACAGTGATTATTTTTGCTTGCTCATCCATGAAGATTCATGGATTTGAAATATGCAAATAATTTGCACTTCTGTAGACACAAGGCAGTCAGCTCACACCTCCTCAGCAGGCTGATTTGTAGGGAAAACAAATCAATGGTGTTACAGAACTAGTGAAGGCATGTTTCATTTTCCTTGAATAAAAAAGTCCAGAACTGTGGGTAGCTGTATACATTAGGAAATTATACAGTAGCTCATTAAAGAAGTATTATTATAATGAATTTAAACATAGAGATAAAATGTGTTCTGAATAAGCAGCTAGTTCCATAGATGATGGAACATTTCTTTGCCTCCCTTAAATGCTGTAAGAAAGAAGAAAATACTTTTTTGTTTGTTTTATTTGGCTTTTTCCTTTTATCCAAATATGCAAAGCATTTGTTACTGGAAGAATTTGAAAAAATAATGGGACATCCTGAGAAACTGTAAAATAGCAGAAATTCTTCACTTTGAATAACATAGTTGTCTATCAGTAATCTTCAAGGAGATTAAGAGATGAGATATTTACACATCAGAGTGCCACAAACAGATTTCTGTGGGTTATTTTTCACTACATGACTCTGGGTTCAAGAAAGTAAAATTCCCTTTTACAGGTTCCTATTACAGGTTAACAGGTTAAAAACTAAATTCATACAGAAGGAATGCATGTGTACTATTTTGTATTGCTGAAGAGAACCATACCCATTTTTTGCTACTAAAAGTAGTCAACTCTACTACTTTCCAGCAGAAAATTCACAGAAATATATCCATAAGTTATAGATTTTTATATGATAATTTTCCCTTCTCTGATCATGACTCCACAGAAGGATGAAGCACATCGATACAATACTTCATGGGAAGCTGTAAGACACTGACTCTAAAGTACAGACAAAAGCATATTTATTTTTAAGGGAAGTCTGGATATAACAGTTCTTTTTTGAGACAAAAAACAAGAGACATTTTGACACAAAAGCATCAAGGAAAATTGTCTGTAAAAGTGTTTGTAAGTCATAGTTCAAAAATCTCAATAAAAATCAGAATTATCAATATTTTGATAAAAAACACGGATGCCAAACATATTTTCTTCCACTGTTTTTTC
This sequence comes from Heliangelus exortis, assembly GCF_036169615.1. NCBI lineage: Eukaryota > Metazoa > Chordata > Aves > Apodiformes > Trochilidae > Heliangelus > Heliangelus exortis. The sequence continues at coordinate 68,723,731 of NC_092422.1, forward strand.
AGAGATATCAGAGAAAACTTAGGGAAAATTTTAAGTCGTGAGTTTGTTAAATAGAGGCAAGTGCTACTGCAGTGTATAATTGTTTGCTGGGTATTTGACAAAAGAACCCTATTATTTGTGTGTGTGAATATCTATATAGTCAGTTGTGGTTGCCATAAATGGCAAAATTATTTGCACTAATGTTCAAGGCATCTTCTTTATACCTGAAGCTATAAGAATTCAAGCAAGAATGAAGATTCAAAATGCATAAACCATAGTGGGTGGCTAAAAGCAGTAATGCAGTAATACAGATTGAACAGTGACTGCTTCCATTAAGGTTTTCATAGTCAGATCCAAGAATTAGCAAAATCTATCCCCTACTTCCATGTCCCCATCAAATGGAGTGTGACAGAGAATAAAAAAATAATTTCAGGAAAAAAAAAAAAGAGCATTTCGGGTTTATGCCATAGGCAGCAGAGTTGTTCTTTGTAGAAATAGTTTATTAAGAGCTAGTCTTCCAGTTGTGGTATGAAAATATTTTACATTGATGCCATGTGTGAATATTCAGAGTACAGGTCTTGGCTTCTCACTGAAGAATTATGTTTAATCAGTCAAAGTCTAGTTAAAATGTTAAATTCTCTGGATATGTAAACTTGCAAGTCTTATAAATATGAATTAATTGCGTTCCCACTGTGTCTCTTTTTGTTAGTGGCCAGAAAAGAAGATTTTTCTTTATATAGATTAGCATTTATTGTATTTTTTCCTCTCATTAATGGCAACTGATGCTGTGATTCCCAAGGCTGTATACAAGAATGACACGACTTAATTGCATTTATGATGAAAAATAAGCACATTCATTTCAGTATTTATGTGTGTAGGAGATATTTTTATAAACTATATATTCTACAGGACCCATTTATTTTACATATGTTAAGCAATTTTTCTCTGGCTACATAGAGACTTTTCAGAATGCATTTGGTGATCAAAGAACAAAGACGAGGTAGATTTAGTCAATCGTACATTATCAGTCTACTTAAAATATAATACATATTTTATTATGAATAAAAATAGAGTGAAGAAAAGTAACTATCCTTATCTCTTACCTATACAGTCACCCAGCTAGAACACTGAGTCCAGCTACACCACCTAGATGACATATTCTCACATAGTCAAGCCCATATTCAGGTAGCTGCATGCTTTCCTGGAAGAAGTCTTCAGTGATAAAGAATCTTTCACCTCATCTAAATACATTAACCACAAGGGTATTAGAAAAACTGGATGGTGATGTGCATGGCTAAATGACATCTTCCTTCTGTTTACCAAGCATGACCCTTGCTAGTCTGGGGGCAAAGGCCAGTAGATGTCTGTGGTTTGAGTTCTCCACAGGGTATGGCCTTAACGTTTACTATCAGGCAGCTTCAGGCAATTTTCTCTTTAGTGTGCATAAATGGTGAAGTGCCCTATTACAGATATTTAATATTTTCTATGTATTGTGTCCCAACTATTTTTTAAGTCCTGACTATGTGGGTGGATACTTTGCCCCTATTCTGGTGTGTATGGACACACACAGTGAAAGACTTACCCTGTGGTCAGGTTTTTGACTCTGTAACTCAGAAAGTAAGTAGAGGTGCTCTCAGGATGATTTTGTAGTGTAAAACAAAAAAACAACCACCCAACCAACAAACAAGAAAAAAAAAAAAAAAAAAAAAAAAAAAAAAGAAAGAAAGAAAGAAAATAAAAGAAAATGTCCCGCATATTTAATGGTATCAGGACTGAATTTTCTAAGGACATCCATGTTTTAAGAATTACAATAGTTATCTGCTGCCTAGTGCAGCTCTTCAAACTTTGTCCAAACACTGAAACAGGTTTAAACTAATCTTTGTGATGGAAGAATTGGAAATGGGACTTTTGGGGGGGTCTTGTAAATGTGTACAAATATATGAATGGAGGTTATAAAGAAGATAGAACTATACTCTTTTCACTGGTGCCAAGCGACAGGGAAAGGGGCAATGGGCAGAAAGTGATACCAAGGAGGTTCTTTTTGGACATCAGAATACAATTCTTTATTGTGAGGGTGGCACAGTTTGCCCAGAGAGGATGTGGAGTCTCCATCCTTGGGCAACTGACTGTGGGTGGTCCTGCCTGAGCAGAGGGGTTGCACCAGATATCCACAAGGTGTTCCTTCCAATCTCAACCATCCTATGATTCTGTGATTCTGTGACCATTCAACAAGTGTTTTCACAACAGGATTTTAGTGTTCTGGATTGTTTCACTGTATCATTGTTACAGAGATTGATATCTGCCTCTTAATACCATGGGTTAGAGAGAAGTACTACCCAAAAATATGCATGTGGCACTATTTTTATCTTATAATTTAAATACAGATATAATCTCAACACTTGGCTGGGTTTCTTGGGCAGGAATGAATCTGCTAACTGGTGCAATCGTTGGAACTAAAAATGCTGTGCAAGTCAGAACAGGGATTAGGGCAGGAAATGTAATAGGGTTTTCCCCTTCTGAAGGTGTGGCAAAGAAATGGTTTTCCAAAAATTAAATTCCAGATTTATGAGATTTCCCAGTCTACGTTTGTTTTCAGTCAATATTTAAAAAGTACGTATTTTAAATTTTTAGACATACTTGTGTTGTATGACCCACTTGAGTTTTGCATTAACTGTACTTCATTGGCAGAAATCTTTATGCTAATGCATTGGAGCATCATTAGAAGAGATGCATTGTGAAGCTTGTACATGGTTATTGTTGAGCTGCAAACATGCAACATCATCTTTGCACTGCAAACGTCTGTGTTTTTTGCATATATGGATATGGCAGTCAAATCGTACTGCATGTTTCCATCTTTTAACAAACATTTAATTTTTTTTTAAAGTATTCTTCATCGCTGAAGGTTCTGATCTCAAATACTCTCTGCAATTGCCTTGAAATGGTAATTTAAATTGTATTAGACCAGATTCTCACTATATGCACTCCTTACATACATAGACTCATAAACATACACATGCATATGAGAATATGAGTAAAATACAGGCTCTATACAGGTACGCAGGGGGTACTGATCATACAGCAGATGCTCAGAGGAAGACAGTTCTTCTACTGTACAAGTGCATAAGAAAACAATGTTCCTCACTACAATTCAAAATCTGACCAAGAATCAGACTCCCCTGATGTGATGTTTTTTGTCCACAGGGTATGCAGGGTCTGCTGAATCACTTCACAGTGAGGTTATTCATGAGCACCTGGGCTTGTTGGTGAGTGTGGTGTATGCTTCTTTAACATGTTTTACACAAAAAATGATGACAAATAGCTCATCATCAAGAGCAACCAGAAACCCTTTACCCTGATCTTAACAGAGCCAATTGTAATACTGACACGGGATACGTGAAATCTTCACTTTATATCATAGAATCATAGAATCATAGAATTGGCTGGGTTGGAAGGGACCTCAGACATCATCAAGTCCAACCCTTGATCCACTACCGCTGCAGTTACCAGACCATGGCACTGAGTGCCACATCCAGTCTCTTTTTAAATATCTCCAGGGATGGAGAATCCTCTACCTCCCGGGGCAGCCCATTCCAATGTCTGATCACCCTCTCAGTAAAGAAATTCTTTCTAATGTCCAACCTAAACCTCCCCCGGCACAACTTGAGACCGTGCCCTCTTCTCTTGAATTATTAGAATATGTAAAAATTCAAAAGAAAAGGAATAGCTATTGTTCCCCGAGAATAACATAACTTTAAATAGTTGATTTTTTCCTGCATTTCCCAGAAGGGGAGGAGATATAATGATGTAGTGACAAAATTATTTCGGCATAGGGTGTTCTGTGGAGACTTAATGGGTAACGGTTGGTGAGGTGAGAACAGAGCTACTGCAGGTGTGCAGCTTTGCAAGGTGCTAATTAGAAAGCAGGGCAACATAAATAAGAAACACAGATGGAACTTGTAGAGGTGATTGGGACAAAAGGTACAAAGGTACAGTGCAAACTCACTTTCTTCTAACTTATACTCATAAAAGGATCCTGATTCTTTAGTTTAGCTGAGTTAGTCAGAAATGAACAAATTTAGTCAAAAAAAAGAGAGAGAGAAAGCTTAGAGAAAGCTTTTTTATTGATTCACATGTGGGAAAGAGTGCCAGATTTTAAAATCTGTTAAGGGAAAGGGAATGTTAACAAAGATAAAGAGATTACTCTTCCAAAATTTGTGCAATAGTCTGTTTAAACTTTAAGTTTGCCAGCTGCCAAGCAAATCCAATCTGATGCTTCCTGAGAAGAAAAACATTAACTTTACCTGTTACTAGGAAAGCTAAATAAGAAAAAATTCTCGCTCATGCTTGAGTGTCCAAGTCTAAAACAAATGTTTCCACCAAAACAATAAGTCAAGGCTTTAAACAGTTTCAAAATTCAGTAATCAAGCAGAAAATTTTGATTGACCAAATACTTTATATTGATTGTGTGAAAATCCAAATTGAATTCCAATTTTGACATCTATTGACTTATTGTCATAACAAAAAGTAAGCATTTAAAAAAACCAGATTCTGAATTAAAAAAGAGAACTTTTTATTGAAATAGTAATTCTGAACTAAAAAGTTCAAAAACTGTGGGAACAGGGCATTATGCCTTATCTTGAAGCTTCATGTTTGCCAACATCTGTTGTACTTTTGAGAGATCAGTTTTGAATAGAATGTTATCCCTGTGTTTTTATTAGAAGGCAGATTACATTTCCCTTGCAGTTTATTCTTTTCATATTGTATATTTGCATTCAAGTTCTACAACAGGAGCTGATGAAGACAACACATTGAAATAAAAAAAATATTTAGTACTTTTTTTTTTTCCTCTTAAAATAACTATGGAGAAATATAATCTACTTTGCAAAAACATATTTTTTTGCAGTCAATAGAATCTTATTTACTTAAAAACCTATGTAGGTTGGCTATGTTTGAATGTTTCAGATAGTTATGTTGTGTGGACTGTTTGTAAATTTTCCAAACTGCAGTACTTAGTTTTGATTAATTATTCAAATAAGCTGTGCAAATGTGGAGTACATTGATTTCTGAACCTGAACTTGATTAACATAGCTTTCTTGGATGAAGGTATCTTTATTCTTGCAATAGCTCAATTAAACAGTAAAAGTCACCCCAATTTCTGGGTGAAGAAATGAGGCATGGGGTTATTTCAGTTCTGATACACAGAAATCCATTTAAAAATAAGTAAACACTGAAAAAGCATTTCGAGGGAAATCATGGAATTTCTGTAATGAACTCTGGGTAAAAGCATGTCAAACAGGTGGCAATATGCCAAGAAAATGTCTGTAAGTAATACAATAGATACAGATGGTCTTTTTAAGTAGAGTAAAGAATATTCTAAGATCAGAAATCCCTGGTTATTTTCATAGTTTTATTTTTAGTTCTGTGATTTAGACAGCTGACTGAGATTGAATGAGATTTTAGTGGTAGATAATAAAATACCTTTCAGAATCTGAATATATTCAATTCATACAAAGTCACAGAGGAGGTACCTTGAAAAGCAAGGAGCTGAGTGGCAGTCTCCTGAGGCCAGTTTAATGCTCACTCTGTTGCTTAGCCTTTCCTCCTTCAAATAAATTAACAGAACTGGTCATGGTTCTAATTGGAGGGACATTAAATCTTTCCCTTGTGATTGAGTTAGTGGATATTTTGCCTTCAAGGTCTCACATATAAGAATTAAAAATAAAACCCTGCAAAAATTTTGTCCATGAAATCCATATACAGTTAGAATTTGAGTCATATATATGCTGCAAGTGTTCTCAAAAGATCACACCTGATGTAAACTCATATTTAATGGACAAATATTTTCCAATTGCTCACACAAAAAATTATCATTAAAAATACATTCTGTTAACATGGAGTCTTCCAGAAGAGGACCTCACAGAGTTAATGCTAATTAACTTAATGATAACACTGAGGAAACCAAGGCAGAGTTTAATGTTAGGCACTAAACTCAGCAAAACCACATAGCAAGCAGGAACACAAATGTGGCTCAGAGAGTAGAAATTTTACTTGAATGTCCATTGTAATCAATGGGAAGACCAATGTGAAATCCCGAACTGCCAAGGAAATTAGTTCAGTGGTATGCAAAACTGATTTTTTCCCTCCAGTATTGCCTGACTGATTATGCCAATAATGTTTCTTTTTTATTAGTATTATTAAAAATACATTTTCTCCTAGTAATCTGTACAATATGTGATTATAATACAAGTTTATATATAGTATATAAGCAAGGCCCAGCTACAAGTTGTATGCACTTTATAAGATTAATCAGTGACTTGATTCACAACTCTCCTAACCCAGTAACACCAGCTCTAAAATATAAGGCTGTGCAAGAAGACCTATATATTAATCAAGAGCATTCACTCTTTTGAGCACAGATAATTTCTTTTTGCTTTAGGGATTTAAAACAGAAAAAAAAAAAAGGTATAAATGCATGTGTATGCATTGGACCATGAAAACTGGTGATTAAAACATGACATTTCATCCTGCAACGATTTAAAGGTAGTTAAAAATTCTGAGCTGTCAGTGTTCACTTGCAGCCCCGAAAGCCAACCAGGTCCTGGGCTGCATCAAAGGAAGCATTGACATCGAGTTGAGGGAGGGGATTCTCTCCCTCTGCTCTGCTCTTGTGGGACCCCACCTGGAGCACTGTGTCCAGTTCTGGAGCCTCCAACATAAGGACCTTGAGCATGGTCCTTGAGCATGTCCAGAGGAGAGACACTAAAATGATCAGAGGACTGGAGCACCTCCCCTATGAAGATAGGCTGAAGAAGTTGGGGTTGTTCAGCCTGGAGAAGAGGAGGCTCCAAGGTAACCTTATAGTGGCTTTTCAATACCTGAAGGGGGCTTACAAGAAAAACGGGGTAGGACTTTTTGCACAGGTGTGTAGTGAGAAGAAAAGGGGCAATGTTTTAAAAGTTGAAGAAGAGGGACATAAGTTAGACATTAGGAAAAAATTCTTTCCTATGAGGGTGGTGAGAGACTGGAACAAGTGACCCAGGGATGTTGTGGCTGCCCCCTCCATGGAAGTGTTCAAGGCCAGGTTGGATGGGGCCTTGAGAAATCTGGTTTACTGAGAGGTGGCCCTGCCCATGGCAGGGGGGTTGGAACCAGATGATCTTCAATGTCCCTTCCAACCCAAACCATTGTATGAAAACGCTATTTTTTTTTCATAAAGGTGCAAAGGTAAGACACACAAACCACCACAATCAGTTTTATTTACGCTTTTGAATTTCTGTATTTTTAAGGTGCAATAATTTTGTGAAGAAAAATCTAACCAGTCCCACTGACAGCGAGTGATAATTGAATCAACCACCCATAAGTAGTTGCTTGTCTGGTGATGTAGATATGTCATGTCATTCTGAAGTTTTTCACACTGTGGAGTCACATTCTTGCTTCCTCCCATGACCCAGTGAGGATTAACAACTTGTGTTCTACTGCCATTGGTTAAACATACGATAGCTCACATTTATTTTTAGAGCTTGTGAACCTTCCAAAATGTGGTAAGTTTTAAATTCCCATTTGTGCAAGCAGTGCCTCATATCATTTTATAATCTGTGAAAACTGAGGATCCTCTTGTACTTTAGCATTTTCTCAGCTTCTCATGAATGCACATGTGTGTTTGCATGTTTCTTTGAGAAGGCCAGAATGCATGACTGTAGAGTGTTTAATTTTTAATGGGCTAGAAATTAAAGAGAAATAAAGTACCATGGTGCAGGGACCCATCCAAGTGGTGAGTAGCTGACTGTGAAATGTATATATTGTGAGGTATGGATTTCTTGATAAATTTACATTCTGTCCCTAGAGGAGGGTCAATACTGCATAGCATTCCTTCTAGTCAGGATGGGAATACCTGCAGTTGATCTAAATTAATGTTCAATTTTTAAAAGTAATGTACCATGCAGCGGTGGAGCCTTTGGTTAGTGAGGTAATAAAAAGAAGCTTAATTGGAAATTCTTTTGAGAACTTGCATGTACTGTACATTATTAGCCCGGGGTAGGTCATTCTCACCTCCATTAGTTTTCTGACTGATAGAACACATTTGCATTCTGCAGGATATGATTTTTTTTCAATCCCCTGCTATTTTCCTCAATACTCTTACATTTTTTTCTTGCTCCAGTAAAGCAGGCTGATGTAACAATCTGGTCTGTATCGCTTAAAACTACTCCCATTGTCTTTAGACAGGTTGGCTGCCAGTTCAAATGGTCTTGTTGAAACAACGTGCTTTTACCAGGCTACAGTCAGTTCTTCTCTTAGCAACAAGAGGTTCTGACGTTAGCAAGCTTATTTTGGAAAGCTCTGCTCTGTTCAGTGTGGGATCAGAGCACCCCAAGGGCTTGAAATCAAACTTTCTAACCTGCAAATTAATTGACAAGCTGCAGAATCCTCCTAGAGACAAAGCAAAGATTTGTTTCCACAATCTAAAAAAATAAAATAGGGTAACAATTAAGATGCACTAATGCGTAAATGTCCAGTTTGTTATTGATTTACACTGCCACATTAAAATCAAAATAGCATTAAGTAGCCTAATGGAATTGAGAAGCTCAAATTAAGCAGTTAAAAATATCAGTAGGAGATTCTGGTAAAAACAGAGTAATTGTACAAAAAGGATTTATTTGATTAAACAAGATTATAAAAAAGAAAAGAAAAAAGTAGCAACTTGCTACTATAGTGACTCCTTTTTTAATTCCAAGAATCAGGTGAGTAAGATTTTATTTGTAAAAATGTTTAAAGGAGCAAAGCTAGAAACGCAGATAAATATTCTCACCTGGGAAAGCTCCCAAGGGCTTTCAAATCTTGTTCTGTGGGTCTCAGGGCAGAGGAAGGAAAAATTATCTAAGAAAGGATAGAGAAGAGAATACACCATAGAATCATAGAATAATTTGGGTTGGAAGGGACCTTAAAGATCATCTAGATTCAATGCTCCTGCCATGGGCAGGGGCAACTCCCCTAGATCAGGTTGCTCAAAGCCCCATCCAACCTGCCTTTGTTTTTTTTGTATGTCTTTTATTCCTATATTATCCTAATAAGGGACAGTAATATGCATTTTAGTGTGATTTGAATGTGAATATTACACACCTAAATTTAAACACTCAATTGTTTTCCTGAGCCTTTGAAAAACTGAGAACTGACAGACTGTACATGGAGGAAAAAAGCCATATTATGTGTCTGAAACTGTCTTTGGCTGCATCTCCAGATATAATTCATGTTTGAGTCTTTATAATGACCGCGGTCCAAGTTTGTGCCTCCCTTTGGGCTGGTTTTGATCACTATGAGAATCAAAGTTCACTTCAGTTCCCACTGACTTCAGCAGGACTTGAGCTCATGGAGCATTTTAAAGATATGAACAGTACAACAAAAACACCAAACTCTTACAGTGTTTAAGCACGAGGTGATCTTTCTTTGGGAAGAGGAATTTGAAACAATCAAGTGTTGCCTCTGGCATGCCATCAGATGTGTTTCCCTTTTATCTCCAGAGTGAGTATACATCAGCAGCAGCTCTAGAAAGGGAGCAGACTTGGTAAACCCTCAAGGATTCTATGCCCATTAGACAAATATTACGATGAAGAGACTTGCAGTCACTGTCTGCAGACAAAGCAGATTCAAGGGAAAAGAAGGGAAAATCCTTCTGACATTACCTTTCTAAAGTAATCCTGTTAAAGTTTTACAAATCCCTCTGTTTTTCAAAATTTCTTTTTCAAAAAATGTAAGAATTTAGTTCTAAGAAAGTTATTTTAGAATAAAATTAATGACAACAGACTTTTCCAGGGCATTTACTATATAAGATACTGGGCACACACACTGCTACAGCTGCTGGGTTTTCTTGGATTTTCAAAGCCCTACTAGTAGGAGAAAATGATGAAGGTGAAAGTGCCCCAAGGAAATATACTTTTCTGCATAGAAAAAACCCCCAAACATAAATAATAGTAATAAATGCATCTAATTTTTCCTATACTATCCTATGTTTGGAGACCATCCAGTTCCTTTTTCAAGGCCAGCCTTGCATAATGTAGCTAATAGATCAACAGAATGTGTTAGTAGCATGGCACAAATCACAGGACTGGCTGAGACACAGAGTTACTGTGCTGATGTGCACAAGATATGTGTGTGACTTCTCTAGATACTGCTAAAGTCTCCCAATTCATCTTTGTGCCTGGCTGCCAAGAGGAATTAATGCATTGCAGGTTTCAAACTGAAAGATAGAACAAAGCTACTAATTTAGATTGCATTTTATTGTCAAAATAAAAATGTAAATGAATTCTTGCATACTGGAAGACTGGACTTTTTGCCAGCTGTCCAAATGATAAACCGAAAACACAAGAACAGTGACAAGCAATGAAATATCTTCCTCAACGAATAAATTAACAAGTAATCAGAAATATTTTTTCTTATATACTTACTAATTCTTTCATTATTTGTGTTGTTTTTCTATAAAAGACTACTATGAATCTATAGAGAAGTGAAATATATTTCAGTACACACAACAAATAAAATTTTTATATTTTATATGCAGGTGTTGCAATTAATTTCAGATTAACCCTGTATATTGTTTTGTTAGCCTGGTATTGTCCTGTAATAAAGAAATAAATAAAGAAAAAAATAGATGCAACAATCAATTTCGTTTTGTTAAGCACTACTAGCAGGAAATATGTTACTGTAAGAGTTCAGATCATGCAACACTAACTTTTTGAACTTGTTTTTCATTAACAAATTTTTGATGATTTTGCTTACTCCAGAGCAGATATTTCTTTGTAGAATTTGATTCGAAAGTATTCCCATTAGACCTCTTCAGGGAATATAATGCTGAGTCCTAGAAAAGAGAGAAATGGGAAATGTGTGTGCTTTGCCAAATGTACAACAGGTATTGAGATCCTGAGAAATGTGAAATTTGTTCCAGTGAGGAGCAAAGCATTCCATAATTTGACATGTACAAAGTACTCCTTTTCTCAGCTATTCTATTTCCTAAATCAAGTAGTTTTCTCTGTAATAAGTTAATCTTACAAATTACTTAAGAAAACAATCTGCTTCTACAAAAATATTAAGATAAATGAACTGTTTTATTAAAGACAAGCCTAGCAATAGTTGAGATTACCTCATTCTTCTATATTTCTGTGTTTTAATTTTCTTATAAATTTGCCAAATATGAATCATTTGGGTGCATATTTCTGAAACTGGGTTTATCCTGGAATGGGATTATTTTTTAAATTGAAACCACAAAAGTTTGGCCATTACTGAGACAAAAGCTAAGAAAGAAAATATTGTCCCCAGTCCATATGTAATAGCAATGCTTGAAAAGTCTTATGTGTAATGAATTGTATATATTTATATACAATGTATTATATGTATAATTATAGCTGTATATATCTACAGAGCAAGAAATGCTATTGACATTTCCTCCTTGTACTTCAAGGATGAACTCAGTATGAGAACAAGGTATAAGATGTTGCCATGGACGTGTTTCTGAAAGCCAGGTTAGAATTTGCAGACCTCTGGCCTCCTTCAATACCCAAGGGAAAGAAGTGGTTTTATGGAGTGGGCACCTCTTCTGTTTTTCCATTGACTTCCTTGAATGTTCTTTATGTAGTGAATGTGTGGGCTCAGATCCAGTAGAGCTATAGGGTTTTCTTCAGCTTGGATCTTGACCTGGATACTTGAAACGAGAGAGGTAATCTGTTTACCCTGATGTGTGCAGATCTCTGTAGGAATAAACAGTGTCATCTGAATGAAGATTGTCTTGAAATCAGTCCGTGGATGAGTCTACAGAAGTGCAATGAGGAAAGGTGTGGGTGAGAAAAAGTGTGGGTGAGGAGGCTGAAGCACAATGGAGCTGATGATAAGAATTTGAGGAAAGAGGACAAGAGAAGTCCCCATGAACAGACTCAGGTTAGGAAAGGGGTAGGCATTAAATTGAAGACTGGGGCTGGTCAGTCAAGAAAATTATCAAGCTCAGGTAAGAAATTTGGAAACTGGATGGAAGTGCCAGTAGGAAAGGAAGAGCTTTATCAATAAAAAGAGGAAAGCTGGGGATGTGATAAGTAAAACTAAGATGTTCAGGGAGTAAGATTACCACTGGAATCTACAGAGCTCAAGAAACATAGGCAAGTGAGTGACTGCTCAGCTTACAGAAGTGATCTCTTGCAAATAGGTTAACAAAAATATGCAGGCTAAGTACCTGAAGAGGGAAAAAATTCAAGGAAAAAGGCCACTGGAGTGGGAGCAAATTGAGATTAGGGAAATTGCCTAATGGGACCACATGACTACGTTTGTATTTAATTTCTATTGTATTTATCACTGTATTTCTTCAGTCTTCTCTCTCTAGTGCTTTTATCTCATATAGAGTGAAATCTTGCCAGTTTTAGGCAAGGTTCTGGAGAACACCCCTCTGTACACAGTGATTGCCTAGTAGATGAAACAATGTGAAAGATATGGGTTTTCCCTTTAGAAGGCTGCAGGCAATATAGTACTGTTTTAACAAAGCTTAACTATAGGCATTAGAAAAGTAGGAGCATAAATGTTTAAAAATAACAATATCTGTGTGTTGATCCCACACATACAGGAGCCCAAACATTCATTTTGGGTTTCAGTATTTCACACTTTATCCCTCTCCACAAGAGAGTATTGCTCTAAGACAACCTGAACTTTTGAAATAGGACATTTAATCCTTTGAAAACCTGAAGAGCCACTCTAGCAGATGAACCCAGCCAAGTCATCAAATTAAAAGTCTTTATGAATTGTTTCTCAGTGATATTGCCAGAGGATTAAATCCAAATCTAACCAACTTAATTCTCCTTCCCATATGCATTACCTGAGAATTCTGCTTTTCAATTGAATGAATTACAAACAGGTAAGGTATTCTGCAGTATTTTATTAAGTTATAAGAAGCAGCTGAAAATGTCTATTATCAACAGAGGCCAAGGTGCAAGTGCAACAACAATGACTGTATTTGGGTTACTGAGAAAATCAATACCTTTCTTTTCAAAGCTGGGAATAAAACTGACCATATCTGAGGTCACAAAAAAAAATCTATGAAACCTGATGTTAAAATAGTACCTCTGGGACAAATACTCATCAACCAAAAAAACCAAACCAAAACAAAACCCAAACCCCAAGCAAACAAAAAAAAACCCTAAACAAACAAACAAAACCCAAACAAAACCCCAAATGAAGCAAATGAAGAAAAAAAACCTGCTACTACTCTAGCCTAATTTAAGCTATGGTTTCATAGCCCCTATCTATTGTGGCTGCTTACTGATCCTGCTCTGAAAATCCAGAAAAGAAACCATAAAGTTGTTTTCCTGCCAAATTGCCTTTTAGCCAGTGTTGAGTGGGTCTAGACCCCCACAGAAACACAACCTGTGGCAGCCTTGGTATCACAGGCTGGAGGTTCACACCTTTCTGATGACTCGTGTGAAAATCAGGATAACGTGGTCCAACAAAAATTCCTTTTTTCCTGATTTTGAGGGGGTTTAATCCTACAATTTGCAAATATTAGCTGTATTAAAATAGCATCATTAGGGACCAGAAATTAGACTTGAATGATTACAGCAGATTGCGTAACGTTTTTCTGACCCTGTCAGGCACTTGTGGCATGACTTAGTCTTTAATTACAGGATCACATACTATTTTTCCACAGTAACCCTACCTTATTTAGTTAATAGGTCAGCCCTGTTCCAAGAATGGTCCAGGCTTGTGCAGCTAAAGGTGCTGATAGCTTACATGTGGAACCACAGTTTCTCATACCTTAGTTCTCCACATCTAAATTTGGTATAATAATACCTTGCTGCCTCACTGATGTGTTGTGAAAATAACTTAATTGGTGTTTGTGCATCACTTGGAGACTACGGCAGGCTACAGGAAAGCCCAGGAGGAAAACAATAATTTTGTATCTAAGGAAGGCCTTGAGTCACGTGCATTATACAGGGTGTGGGCCATATTTTGGATGATGAATAATAAACCAGATGTAGGAAGGGAACAAATCAGCAGTGGCATCAGATCACATGTTGGCTGCACCTGATTTTGGCAAGTAAGCGGATCCTGCCTGACTCATCTGCTTGGTAGATAGAGGAGAGGAAGGAGCAGGAGCACACAAAGTTAAACAGTTCAGTCTGTGCACTCAAAAAAGCCATATATTAACTGGAGGCAGTAAAAAGCAAATATGTGCAGGGAAGTAGAAACTGCAGTGTGGTCCAATATTTGCACATGATACATTATTTTGCCATTCTCTGCCTTTTGAGTTGTAGAGCTCAGAACCTAAACACACGTCTCTAAAAATGTATTTCTTTGTTTTGTATGTATTTACCTAGGTTCCATCTACTCAAAGAAACATCTTAACTCTTCTCTAGATACCTCTTTGGCAATCCTTAAATAAACAGCAGTGGACTACAAGCCTCATTCCACAGAAACCACCGATAACCACAACCATCCAAGATCTGTATCATAATTCATCTCTACTAACGGAAACCTTGCTGGTCTTACAGCAGCCCTTGGAGGAAATCTTTAGTCAATTATGCAGATCAGAAGGCTGAGGAAAGAAAACATCTGCAAAAGCTGAAAAGCCCTACAAGACATTAGGGTGTCTAATTGAAACATCTTTGTGATCATAACTGGGAGGATGGTTTCAAGTGAATCTCACTCTTGGGAAGTTCAGGATTGCAGAAGACAAAAAAAAAATCCTCAAAATTCCACTTGTTTTTCAGAAAGCCAGAGGCAAAGCCAGAGACCATTTCAGATATAATTATATAAATATTCATAATAAAATATAACCAACAAGTTGTAAAATTTTGCACCACCTTTATGTAGCAGTTGGAGATGAAATGTAGTCCACCTGTCCAAATGTTGTTCCACTGAACAAATTACAATTCTCAATCTAGAAACTGAGGTATAAGTATATAAACTACAGCTGTGAATTCTCTCTTGTAGAGAAACTGGCCAAACTTCATTGACACTTTGGTGAAGAAAGAATATTTCTGCAGCTGCTCTGTGATTTGATAATAGTCGGAAATTAGACCTAAAAAAGTCACTGCAAATAGCAACAGGTATGTAAAAAAAAGGTAGGGTCATTGTCTCACAATAAGCTGAGAGAGAAAAAACCTGCTCAATATATTTAAAAGTGTTATCAATTTCATCTCAGTTCACTATGTACTTTTATGTAATCCTTATTTAACTACATTTGATCCTATGTATTTCTCAATAATGGTGAGAAACTCCTCAGATGACTATCTGAAAGGTAAGAACTTTATTTCATCTTTTCATTGTATTTCTGTGTAAGTCTCTAATGAATTCAGTACTTTCCATCCCATTTTTTTCCATTTTTTTTTCTTATGTAGACTCACAGTTTAAAAAGTCTACTTAGAAATCAAAGTTTAAGATGACCAATTCTTTCACATATTAGAAGTACTTTTATAATTGTTTGCAGCAGCTATGTAATGCCATGGATATTATGACCATATGAACAACACAGTTGTGGTTCTGTGAGCAGCTTGAGCAGATTGAGGTGACAGCTCTTTCTTCATAGTCAGTACCAGAGCCTACATCAATCTCATTACACTGTTGCCAAAGGGACAAATCCTGTATTTTGAGACTGTATCTGTCAGGTAAAACGTCTAGCTAGATCCTAGGATAGTTTTTCCAGAAGAAAAATATAAAAACAAAATAAAACAAGAAAAAAAAAAAATTCCTGATTTTCTTCCTTCTGTTTTGTAGAGAAGAAGAAAAATTAATTGTGAACCTGTTTTAGCTTTGCTTCTGTGTCTAGCAAGCATTTCTATGTAGGAAGTAGGTCAGGGTTTCTCCTGTGCTCACTGTGTCTCTGGCCCTTCTCCCACTCTCCTGCAAAGGGAAATACAAAAGCTGAGGAGGAATTCTCTGCTCTGAGAACTGCGTCACCCCAGATGAGAGTCGGGCGAGGATGATTGTGGGTGACAGCCAAGCTGGATGGAAATGACAGGGAAAGCCTGGCTGGTGGACTTGGCTGTGGTTAAAGGGAAGAGGATTGCCAGCAAGGAGTGCTTTTCCAAGGGCAGTGATCCCGTCAGGAGTCACAACCTCGGGTCCTTGTAGCAGCAGAGCTGCCAGCACCACTTTCCAGTATTTGAGCACAAGCAAAGCCAGCCAAGGAGCCCTGGCTCTTCTGTGCCCCTGCCAGGCAGTCTGTCTGCCTCAGCCCAAAGATGGTGCTGCCTCTAGGCTGGTCCTGCCTCCAGCTACAGACACCATGAGTAGAGGAATTGTTTGTTGCTCTCTGCTTAAGGCAATAAAGTTTAAAAAAGGTCACATTCATTTTGTTTCCCGACTTCTCACATTTGAGTTCTGCTTTTAATTTTTGAACTTCTATTAATAACAAGTCAGAGGGCAAGGGAAAACCAGCAACAACAACCCAAGGTCTAATAAAATCATTTGCATCCTGAAACACCATCTCTTTTGAATAACCTAGAGTGACACTTTTCTTCTGCTATGCATTTTGTTTACCATTTGGATTCAGAAAGAAAGTCAACTTGTCAGGGGTTACACAGTGGGGCTAAATTCATGTTACTGTACATTTACTGGCTGAGGTGGAGTGATTCTAGCTTTCCACTATTTGATCTCAGAAGACCGACTGAGCAAAATATCTTTCCCCTTTCCTTCCCCAGTAGATTAGGCTATGGCCAACATGTAGCAAACCAAAATTAGGATTATTTTTTATGTCAGAGGATGCATATGGAAATGCAGATTGGAATGCAAATGAGAAGATTCTGATCTGAGAGAATGGCATGGCGAGCAACTGAAATTTAAGCTTACATATCTTACACAAATCCTCTCACATTTATTCTTTCCCTACAGTGTTTCAACTGTTTGTTTGCATTTTTCTCCATCTATATGGCACTGGAAAGTTTCATCACATTATGATTTTTTTACTCAAGCAAAAATGTGGTATAAAATGTAGCTTCTTTTTTTTCCCCCATTAAACGGGAAGCATAATTAATAGGAATTATTTCTCTTTACTTCATCAAGTAGTCAAATATGATTTTTTCAGAATCTAAATTGTTTCCTCTCCTAAATCCTGTGCCAAACAACACTATTTTCCCTATATTTCCTGTTCTTCTTTCACCTCTAACTTCTATAACTTTATACAGCAAAGAACAGGCACATGTGCTACAGAGGAAGTGATTCCTGAGATACAAAATGTCACCAGTGGGGAGGTATAGCTGTGTGTGAGTGAAGGAGGAGTGAAGATTATGAGGAGTTACTTCTCCTATAAAAAGCAGTGTCTCTAAGTGCTATAGGCTTAGTTAAGTAAGAAAATTGAGAATAAAAAAGTGTGTCAAAAAAATTGTGTACAGACTGGACACAGTGCACAGTCCTTCCTTGCAGTGGCTGAAGTATAAGCATCCTCCCAAACACGTGTTCTTCCTTTAACCTCCCACAGATTTCTGCTACTACTTCTCCCCTCTCTCTGCTGTGATTTCCTTTAACCATTCCCATTTCTTAGTCTTTTTAAAAATAAAAAACAACAAATCCAATTCCTTTAATTTTCTATTTGATGTTTGTTTCCTCTGTTCCTTTTGCATAACTCTTCCACTACTTTCCTTTTATGAAATATGTTTGTAGAGACTACTCTGGTGGGGTGTGTGGCTAAAAGGTAATGAATGACTCCTGCGACGCTGTGTGTGAAAGCATTGGGCTCTTTTCATTTTGGGTGCAGAAAGGTAGCCTCACTACCAAGGGTGATGAGTGAAAGAGTGACTTTGTGTGCACCTCTAGACTCAAAATGGAGGTTACAAGTGAAGGTATACGTCTATCTGTGTGAGTATTATTAAGAGCTGTTTATGTTCTGTTGGTTGACAGTAAGTCAAACATGAGCTGACAGAAAACCAACCATATCCTGGGCTGTATCAAAAGAATTGTGGCCAGCAGGTCAAGGGAGG
Organism: Heliangelus exortis; assembly: GCF_036169615.1. Taxonomy (NCBI): domain Eukaryota; kingdom Metazoa; phylum Chordata; class Aves; order Apodiformes; family Trochilidae; genus Heliangelus; species Heliangelus exortis. The sequence continues at coordinate 68,741,652 of NC_092422.1, forward strand.
TGATTCTCCCCCTCTACTCCAGTCTCATGAGACTCCCCTCTGGATTACTGTGTGCAGTTCTGGAGCCCACAAAACAAGAAGGACACTGAGCTCTTAAGACCACAAAGATGATCAGAGGGCTGGAACACCTCTTCTATGAAAACAGGTTGAGATGGTTGGGGTTGTTCAGCCTGAAGAAGACTCCAGTGAGATCTTATAGCAGCCTTCTAGTACCTGCAGAGAGAATTTTTACAAGGGTGTGTAGTGATAGGATAAGGGTTAATGGTTTTAAACTGGAAGAGAGTAAATTTAAGTTTGACATTAGGAAGTAATTCTTCACTTTGAAGTTGGTGAGACACTGGAACAAGTTTTCCAGAGGACCTGAGGGTGCACCATCCTTGGAAGTGTTCAAGGCCAGGTTGGATGGGGATTTGAGCAACCTGGTGTAGTGGGAGGTGTCCCTGCCCATGACAGGTGCTTGAAACTAGTTAATCTTTAAAGTCCTTTCCAACCCAAACCAGTAAAAGATTCTATGCTCTATGTCAAGTTCTTGACTCCAGAATCGCTTCTTTTCCTCTTTACGCTTCCACCCAGAGACCCTTATTTATCCCACATCCCCCTGCCCGCATGTAGCCCCTTTATCCAAATTACTGCCATTGACCTTTTCTTCCTATCCCTACCTGAGCAAAACCCCTGGTCTTGGGAAGAGTCCCCCCTTCCTCTAGAGCTAGTTTCTTTTCTCCAGTTTTTGCAACATCTAAGCTTCTTCAACACTTTTTATTTGCCCTGTAACAGCCACCACTGCTCTCTTTCTTGCCTTCTGTGCTCTGGTTGGTTGAAAACTAACATATTTGCCTCTCTGCTCTTGGAGAGCTAATGGAAGAGAATCATTAGACCTTGCTTTGAAAAACCCTTAAAACTGTAGACAGACTTCTCTGAACACCAATCTGCCCATATGGAACTAATAAAAAAAAACAACAAACATGACACACAGAAAAAATATATTCTGTTCATTTTCTGTTCTGTAATGTCTTTCCTTTTCCTTTTTTTCCCTCCTCCCTTTTCCTTTTCTTTTGATTTTGAACTTATTTTATATTATCTCATTGCCATTTTCAGCTCAGAGGTTTCATTAGACATCAGAGCTCGCTCTTTTGACTCCCAGGAGAATTTCTAGAATATTGACTGGGACAATGTTGGTGAATGTAGATTTACCAGTAAATTGAATGGAAGGTTAACCCAAAGCAGGGAGATTGAGTTGGCTTTCCTCATGCTTTTGCTGCTGGTTATGAAACAATCTTAACTTGTTAGTTCTGCTATGTATATCAAATGTATTTCTGTAACTTTCCTGACAATTTGTGAATATTTCTAGTTCTTAACACTTAAAAGCTTAATGGAAGCGAACATTTGCAATGTGATAAAGTGCTTCTCTGCCAATGATAGCATCTTCCTCTCTGCTGCCAAAAGGATTGTTTTGAAAGTGCATTTTACACTGAAATGAAGTGACATTCTCCAAAGGCATCAGATGCAAAAAATGCTTTATAGACACATAAAGACAAGAAAGATTAATAAAATGAAACCTCATTTAGCAGGGCCTTCACAGAGTCAGACAAAATCAATCACCCTTTTTTAAAAATTTGTTTTCCTAACAAAAATGTCTTTATAGTCTAAGAAAATAATTTTAACAAAATATCCTAGTGTAGTTTGTCCAAAAATATAACAAAATACTTAATTGAAAACTACAGAAATATCTTACAGATGCATTCATAAAGTTTCCCCCTTCCTATTTCTGGCTTAGTGAAAATGAAGGAAAAAAAATCACAAAGTTTGGTTTTTTTAACATAATTTTTTTCATGCACCATTTGATTTATATTATTCAGACAGTTCCTCTAAATTTTTAATGAGAATGCTGGTGATAGTGTTGGCATGGTGCCAAGAAACATGTTCTTTAAAAGCCTATCACCTTTTACACCTATAAGTCAGAGGAACAACACAATATCAAGAGAAGAATTTTGGTTCAGCGAACCAAAATAAAAATAAATGTTTTCAATTAGCCCAAATTTTGTTTTGTCCTGAATTATTTTAGAATTTTTTTTTAAAAAAGAACTAAAATTAGTACTCCCAAATCTGTGAATATCTTTTTTGGACAATCCAAATCTGTCCTTTTCTTATATATATATATATTTAAATTTAAATAAACTAAATGTAATATTTTTAAGAAAATCATGGAGTTGCAAACAGCACTCATACATAGAGATGGCTTTGGAGCCTTTCTTCTGGGAACCTCTACTCAGGTAGGCCATTTAAGAATCATGCTCTGCTTAGAAAGCCCTTATGAAACCTGTGACCTGTCCTGCTACCCATGTTCACAAGAAGGGCACAGTCTCAGATGCACCACAGGTGGGAAGAAGATGGTGGTGAACCACAGAATGGTCTGACTCTGCAGGAGGTATGCACTAGGTCAGAGCTGTTGTTCTCCATCCTGCAGGACCAAAATTCAAGCGACAGCTATTTAAGATCTTCTCTTCCTCTCAGCTGAGATAAATTCAGTCCAGTTGTGTGATCAGTGAGGATTCAGGCCCGCCCCCTGCACCTACGTCAGCAGTGAGTAACTAGGGACAAAACTGTGCTGACAGCATGTGTTCAAAGAGTATCAGTTTTGATGTGTGAGCTTTCAGTGGTTTAAAAGGCCAAGCATCTATCAGATAGACAAAAAAAAAAAAAAAAAAAAAAAAAGAAGAAGAGGGTCCAGGAGAAGACCTGGGTTCTGATGAAAATCATTATAATGTATTCTTCTGGGAGTTGTTCACCTGGGGGCTGTGGACAGGTTTTTGCTACAGTGGTTTCTCATTTTGTGGAACTTGACACCCAGGAATGGGGAAATGGCCTCGCACTGGCTGTTGGATAACAGTATACAGGGCCCTGCTCCTGTGTAGCAGTGGTAGAGCCAGCTGGGCTGGAAAATACTGAGCCACAGTCTGTAAAGGTAATGGAATGCAAAGATGAGCCCTGTGAGACCATGAGGTCTTTTCCACTCGGGTATGTACCAGGCAGCATACCACATTTGCAGGGAGCCAAGGCTAAACTCTTATTTTCCTCTTTGACTTGGCATGTACTCACTTCCTGGGAATAATTTAAGCCACTGACTACTAAGTGTATGATGTGGCTGAATATTTCATTTGTTGCCCCACCCAAGTTTCACAACCCTGAACATAACCTCTTGTTTTGTAAGGAGAACTCCCACCAACTGAATTGCCCAGAGTTTCACAACAAGGACTTCAGATTTGCATATTTTTCCCCTTCATCCATCCTGCATAATCAGGAACTGAGGACGTGTCATATTAAACTCTGCAATGTTCCTGTCCCACCAAATGCTGCAGCAGGTTAAACAAATCAATAGACTATTTTTGTTAATAATGTCGCATAGCCTGGGAATTTGTCTTGATTTTTGGTCTTCAAATTAATGCATCACAAAGAGAAACACATTAATGTAATCTGTTCCTTATAATAATGTTTATTTCTTACATGGACTAATTGCAACTTTGTCCTGCATCATCAGGGAATTCAGAAAGGAAACTGACTTTTTTTTCTTCCTTTTGGAGAACCTTTGCTACTATCCCCAGATGAAAATGAGTTTCTCAAAGGAGTTAATTATGAAAGTCTTCTTTAACATATTAGCCCTCGATTCACTTGTGTTACTGCAGATAAATATCAACTGCTACAGGTAAATATCAGCTGATGTTCATGTATAGTTTTATTGTTTGATCAGCCAAGAGTCTGAAGCAATGCTAAAGTATACATTCTTTATACATATATAAAGTACATATTTTTTATTTTGGAAGCAAAATACAACTACAGAAGTAGAAGGGAGAGAGCAATTACAGACAGTATATGCACTGAAAGGAACAACACCATGAAAAGTCAGGACTGGGAAGGTTTTCTGCACTACATGGCATAATATGTGTGAATGTAGGGAAATACTAAAAATTAATTAAGAGTGTCTGAAAGCCACAGATCCTTTAGCACTGCTGCTTCATTAGATATGGTTACTGCTTTTGTTATGATACCAGTACCTAAGTGAAAGAGGCTGCAGAGGATGGCTAATTAAAGCTATAACACCCTTGCTGACAATTATATGTTTTGTCTGTAGCAAGTTATATTTTCATATACTGAATTTCAAATAAAAAACCCACAACAAAATAGGAAAATAGGAATGGTCTTGAAGAAACAGAACAATAGCCACCTACTCTGCAATGCTCTTTAACTACCCTGTAGTTAATGATGGATGTTTCACAGAAAGAAAAATAGAGAAAATAAACTACTCCCAAGTCATAAATAGGCTGATCATCTTTCTTTCTTTATGCTATAAGGGGTTACTTAGAACCCAGTGGTTCAGGTAAACATGATATATAATGTGGTATGAGTAAAAGAAAACTGTATTTGAATCTGCTGTTTGATATCCAGTGTCAACAAAACTGACAAAATATTTTGTGAGTCAGAAGTGGTGTGAGCAAGCAAAATAGTTGTGACATCTTTCTACTGACAGCTTACAGGAGAGATACTTGCTATTCTGGTACCTAGAGAAAAAATTAGTTCTATAATACACTATTAGCATAACAGATGCAAGATTTAACACAAACAAAGAAAGCAATTTTTCTTTTGACAGATAGTTAACTGATGGAGCTCACTGCCATAGGATGTTGCATAGTCCAAAAGCGTAAGTGACTTTAAAGGAGTTAGAAAATTTTGCTGAGAACAAATCTTTCAGTGGCTGCTTAATAAAATAACTCAGTAACAACCCCTGGCTCAGAAATTCCCTGAACAGCTGGCTGCTGGGAAATGGTAGACAAAGGGATGGCTTTCACTGTCTTTCTGTGTTTTAAAATTTTTAAATTTTTGTATCTGCTACTGTTCATCGGTGGAACAATAATAGGCTGGATGGACTTTTGTTCTAACACAGTGTGATATATAATTTTTGTGCTTTTGTTACAAAATTAGGGAGCATAGAGCTGCAAAATCCTAAGCCTCACTAGAGATACTGTTTGTCCAAGCTTACTGCTATTAAAAGTATCTGAGTTACTCCCAAAGTATCTGAGATACTCCCAAAGTATCTTGCCAGTGTTCTTGTTGTTGGATTTAGGAGAACTTGGTGTGTTCCTGCTCCTAACAGCTTGCTGCGTAATAGGTAGGAGATGTTATCCACCTTTGCATCTCAGCTTCTGTGTCTTCACATGTGGGAAGAGAACACTGACCTGCAATTAGAGATCTTGTTAAAAAGAAAAGATAAGATAACAAAACAAAACAAAAAACCACCTGCAAAATCCACGTATTTGTGTTTTTGTGTTAGTGTGAAATACTGCAAGTGGTCTATTTAACTTGTCTGCTTTTGGTAAATTCATCCTTGTCTGGAAAACTCTGATTTATTTTGAGCTTTAAGCTCACCATGTATTCACAAATATTTTAGTGCCTATGCTGAACTGTTGGGATCACATCTGTTGAAATGTTGACTGTATGGGTACTCAGGCATCTCTTGTAAGTGTAATCAGGTTGTTTTATGCCTCATATCTACTATGTATGTATGTATGTATGTATGTATTTATTTATTTATTTACTTATTTATTTATTTTCTGTTATATAAGCCATTACTTCCATCATGAAGCTACTCTGCCTAGAGCTATCGGCTCTGCACAGCTAAAACCGCGGGGTCGGTGGAGCTGCTGCTGCCGAGATGTGTCCGGGAGCCTCAGACTTGCCCACCCCATGGCTCTGCAGGACCTGCAGCACCCTCTGCTGGGACCAGGCTTTAGCTCTAGGTGCAGTGCAAAGAAAACCTTGAGAGGGGACTTCTTCCTAAAATGTGGATGCTTTCTCTTCTCTGTATTCCTCTTCTCCTTAAACCTCGTCTGTGTATTATAGGAACAGGGAAGCTTGGGGCCTTTTCCATCGCTTAAAATAAAGCTGTTGGAGCAGTAGTGTATTGGGTGATTGGGCTTTACAGGCTTCTGCTGGGTTAGGTCCTTGCTGTGGAATCAGAGGTTTTTCAGTGTTTTTATTGGAAGAAAAAGAAGACAAATATTTAAGAAATAAGCAGTGGGAGGCTGACTTTTAGTGTCTTTCTACCTTTTATAAGGACCTTTTGGAGCTTACATTAAAATATATCTCCACATAAAAATAAAGCCAAGAAAACCAGATTGAGTCTGAAAGGATGCATGTCTGTATAATATCAAACACTTTGGACCTTCATGGAGGATTACAAAAAGGAATACAGATCCAGCTGAAGCAGAGATAAAGCTTTTAAAAATCCTAAAGAAATTAATTAAAAGTGTGTAGTGAATTGAAAAGACACACTGAGGCCTTGTGTAATTTTGTTCAGCAATTAGTGATTACTAAGGAGTGTTTTGTGAAGTTGCAAAGGTTAACACAGTAATGTGTGGTGTAACCTAGGGTATCAAAAGCTGTTGTATTGCAATATTGTTATAGTCTTCTCCCTAGCTCAAGAGAAATACATGCCCTCTGCTCTCCATGATAAGAGCCCTAACAGGGGCTCACAGGCCAGTGTCACCTAAGAATATTTTTTTAGTAATGTGGTAGAACGGTTTGTCTTGAAGCAAGAGTAAGTGTCAGGCAAGATAGCAGGGAAAGGGGAGGGGAAGGAGGAATTAAGATTAAGGATTTAATAATGTGTTCTTTCAGTTTTGGCAGAAGTGCCTCTCCTGTGGTGTCTCAAGGACAGACCTGCAGCTGGAATGAGAGATGAAGATAGACTGGATGGATGAAAGTGAGGAAAGTAGGAAATGGAAAATTAGTGGGAAAGTACAGTGTGAAAAGTGATGAATCAGTGGCCAGATGAATCAGGAAAAAAAAGTTATCAATAAATGTAAAGTTGAGTAGAAAGGCAAATGAAAAGAAGAAAAGCACACCACTTGAAGGTCTTTAATTGGTTCATTGAAGTGGTTTGGTAAAAATACTGCTAATTTGGACAAAGTATTCAAATGGTAATTTGCATGGTGCCAAATGGTGCATCTAATATTTAGTCTTTTAATTAACTTCAAGGTTTGATTAGTAGTAGCAGCACTTACTAGCAGAAGAACACTTATTTGCCAGGAATATATGTACAGTCTACCATCAATTCACTGAAAAGTAGTTTTGATCAATGTCCTGTAAATACTTTTTGAACTAATAACCTTCAAAAATTGCAGAACTACCTTTCTGGCAAATTACAGATATAATACCAGGCAGCTGGTATACTTCAGTCTATGCTAATAATGTGTGAATTCCTGAAATGGTTTATTCTTCATAGAAGATATGTGCCTCATTCAAATTGTAAATGAATTATTCACACTGATGAAAAATCAATGAGCCAAAGACAGTGTTTCAGTGAGCAAATGTTCACCAATAAAAAGTGAGAGATGTTCCATTTTCTGAGCCTGACCTTCAAAGGCTGCCTATTCCAGTGCACGTCACTGCATAAAAGCATTTAGAACAGAAACATCTCAAGGCTTGCAAATCTTTTTAGCATTTATGTTTTCTGAAATCTCTCTTGGAGTATACTAAGCCTTCAATATCTTCTGGGAAGCAATTTCTGATAATTGCACTTGTCTGATTTCTAAAAAGACATTTTGGACTGCTGGTATCATGGCTGCCAGAGTTGGGTAGGGATAGTCTATCTAAATGCAGTTTCTGAAAAATCTGCATTGAAAGGAAAGCAAAAGATATTTTTCAAATATTTCAAACACGTTAAAAAACTTTTTGCATGTAACCCACAAATGATGATATAACACCTGAGGGACCTGTAGCTGGAATTCTTCACTTACCTTTGGAAGGACGTTCCTAAGCTGGGAAGGAGAGAACCTCATCCAGGGACAGATTTTTCATCTTGATTTTATGCATTAAATAGGAAAAGCACACAAATGTCAGAGTGTTTCATAGAATAGGTGGCTGGTTATTTATCTCCACTAAGCAGCAGATCATTTATCATGATGAATAAATTGTGTTTGTCTCCTTCTTTTTAGTAAATATGACCAGATAAATATGTACAGATACAGAATTATGCATCTTTTTTGGACTGTCTCAGGTCACTGTGTCCATTAACTTGGCAATAAGAATTTTGCCACTTCTTTCCACAGAGTGTTTTATTTTTCAGTAGATGAGAACAGAAGACAGCATTCTGACATAGTATACAGCTGCCTAACCCTGCAAACTGATCCTGCTGCTGGGAGAATTGTGGTTCACCAGAGTTTCTTGTGTGACCCAAGAGAGAAGCATTCCAGGTGTTACAGACATAAACTCCCAAGCCCTTAGCAACTCTTGAAGCACTTCTCCAGCTTAAGTACCTCAGCACTGTTTTCAATGGGATTGGTGTAAGTGGGAGGTCAACATATTCTGGTAAGAAGAGCTTTATTGGGTCAGTAGCTTAAAACATATGGCAGGTAATCTCAAAAGCTGGAAGAAAACAGATTTCACATTAATCAGATTTGTGATGTTATTCTGAGTGTTCTGGGGGCCCTTGGCCATAATATAACATGTCCAAGTAACATCCACAGCCTTATATCTGTTGCAGTGATAAAACCAAATGGATTCATCTTAAATGTATTCCCCTGATATTATTACTTGTAGTGAAATGAGGCAACCAGGTGCCACTAATTGCCAGGTAGTGGGCATGAGCTTGTGTTAATCCCACCTGTGCCTGATTAGGGTGGGCCCCTACTGCGCATGAGCAGGATTAGGGGGCCAATAAAAGGTAAGGCCTGGAGCACAAGCTCAGCTCATTCCTGTTCTCACAACCTCGGCATTCTTGGCTTTGTACTGCTTATATTAGCACTGTGCTAACCTGATTGTGCCACTGGAGCTTTGTCTCAGCACCGCACTAACTTGGTTGCACCACTAGAGCTCATCACCCTCAGGGTGAGGCTCGAGTGGTACCTTTTATTGGCCCCCTAATCCTGCTCATGTGCAGTGGGGACCTGCCCTAATCAGGCACAGGTGGGCTTAACACAAGCTCATGCCCACTACCTGGCAATTAGTGGCACCTGGTTGCCTCATTTTACTACAATTGCTATTTGAAAAGTTTTGGCACTTGAGCTTGTTGTATCTATTTTTGCCACCATGGATTATTGTTTGATCATTATTGGGCCCAGTTCTGTTTACTGTCTTCATCAATGATTTAGATGAGGGGACTGAGTCCACCATTAGCAAATTCACAGACAATACTAAGTTGGGGGGGAGTGTGGATCAGCTGGAAGGCAGGAGGGCTCTGCAGAGGGACCTGGACAGATTGGAGGGTTGGGCTGATTCCAATGGGATGAGGTTCAACAAGGTCAAGTGCCGGGTCCTGCACTTTGGCCACAACAACCCCATGGGGAGCTCCAGGCTGGGCACAGAGTGGCTGAGAGCAGCCAGGCAGAAAGGGACCTGGGAGTCTGGATTGACAGGAAGCTGAACATGAGTCAGCAGTGTGCCCAGGTGGCCAAGAAGGCCAATGGCATCCTGGCCTGTATCAGGAACAGTGTGGCCAGCAGGTCCAATGAAGTGATTCTGCCCCTGTACTCAGCACTGGTGAGGCCACACCTCGAGTCCTGTGTCCAGTTCTGGGCCCCTCAGTTCAGGAAAGAGATTGAGGTGCTGGAGCGGGTCCAGAGAAGAGCAAGGAGGCTGTGAAGGGATCCAGAACAAGTCCTGTGAGGAAGGGCTGAGGGAGCTGGGGCTGTTCAGTCTGGAGAAGAGGAGGCTCAGGGGAGACCTCATCACTCTCTACAACTTCCTGAAAGGAGGGTGTAGCCAGGGGGGAGTCGGTCTCTTCTCCCAGGCAGCCATCTGTAAGACAAGAGGGCATGGACTTAAGCTCTGCCAGGGGAGGTTTAGGGTGGATATTAGGAAGAAATTCTTTATAGAGAGGTGATCCGGCATTGGAATGGGCTGCCCCGGGAGGTGGTGGATTCTCTGTCCCTGGAGGTTTTTAAGAAGAGACTGGATGTGGCACTCAGTGCCATGGTCTGGTAACCATGGGGGTAGTGGATCAAGGGTTGGACTTGATGATCTCAGAGGTTCTTTCCAGCCCAGCTGATTCTGATTCTATAGTCAGGTATGAAAGCCAAATATTCCTGAGACACAAGGCCTCCTGCTGACAGCAGTATCAGGGACATGCAATTTTTCTGTCTGCATAGCTGTCTAAAACTGCTGGTAAGTTACAAAATAATTCAGTCACTCATATGCTGAAGAAATATAACTTTTTTTTTCTGACTGAAAGCCAGCAGGACTGCTCACCTGCAGAACATGGAAGGGGGCCCAAGGAAACCTTCAAGGAAACCTTAATGTGTTTTGTATGCAAGATACAAAGGACCAAAGAGCTTGAATCTATTAAATTTCTCTATGTCAGAGAATTTTCCCTGCTGGTCAAGAAACTTATCATTCTTGTATCATTGCCCATCCATCTCTGGGCCAAACCAACTTCCCAAGGTAAGTGTCTCTTGGAGGGAAGGGAAGCAGCTGCTTATGATGTCTTTGCTCAGACAACAATTAATGGAGAGCACTTGTGTTTCCTTTATGCAACTTTAAAGGATTTAACTGGGAACAAAAAGAAACAGATTAAGGTGGGTAACAAAAGCATGGAGCTCATTTAGAACCCAGCAGATGCCCAGCAAGTATCTACAAAGACGGAAATAAAATATCGTGGGCACCAGTGAGCCCTATAGCCATGTTTTAAAGAGATTTATAGCTTTCTTGCTCTGCTGTCTTGTGCTATCATCAATTTTGGAGTCAGTTGTGGCTAACAGAGGGTCCATGTGGTTTTAGCAATCCACCATTTTTTATTTGATCTGGTGAGTGGGAAACCCTACTGTTTGTGAAGAAAACTCCTACCTGAAGTTATTGCCATTCTGAGCCTATGCCAAGCCCATTGATATGGCATGGACACCCCTCCTTTTTTTTCCCCTAGATAAATTTGTCTGTTTGCTGGCTGGACTCCAAGAAGAAAAAGACAGAGCAAAATATTTTTCCAAAAGCTGTAACTTGAAGGGAGAAGATAATGTTAATTATCTTGAGCAATGTCATGGCTTCCCTAAGGGAGGTTGCAGAAACATTAAAAGGGAGTTGCAAACTCCTATAAGAGACTTGTAGCAGCGTAGCTTGTTCAGTGAAAGACAATGAAAATAGTCTGTAATTCCTGGCTATAGGTTCAAAAACTCAATCTGCCCTGAAGGAAATGCACTGCTGCCAGAAATAAAATAGAATTAGTAATTCTCTGAGTGTTTTAAACACTTTTAGCCAGTATTGGTGGCCTGTTATCATTCCTCTGTCCCAGATGATGGGAACTGATGATGACTTCCAGGCTTCTTTAAAGAAAAATCTCAGTGGTTTAAGAGATCAGCTAGAGAAATTGAGTTCAAATTCCTTCTTTGTGCAGGCTGTTATTTGTACGTTGAAAACATTAATGCCTCTTTCATTTGAAGGATTCATTATTGTACTGTGTGCTGTTAACTGTTTTCTACGTTAAAGCAAGAGGCGAGTCCATACTGGAAAGAAACAAACCATTTTTTCTTTAGGAAAATTACTGGTGCCATGGTCTATTCTGATGTATACAAAAATGACTACTCGGCTTCTCTTTCAAATGCTTTATTTTTGCTACCCAGAATTCACTCTGAAAAATCACAATGACTTTTTTATTTCATACTGACAACTACTGTTTTTTAGTAAGGTTTGTTTGCAAACAATTAGAAACTGCAGGAGAGAAGAGATTGCTAGGTATGCAGGTGATGTTAGTGTGTTGCACAGTCCTTTATCTATGTTGCTTTTCCTAACCAGGATGCCCCCTCCTGCTTCTGATACTCGTATTAGACACAGTCTGCCCTGTTGCTGCTTACACTCTTTCTAAGATCTTGCTGCATCAGCCCTTGCCGTGGTTCATGTATATTTGTTCTGATCTTCAATTATCCCACCTGTTTCCTAACACAGCTTTAGCTTTGCCTATCCATGCGCACTGACATCTGCTTTTATCTATGAAATCTTTGTTCTTATTTCCACTGTTGCTTGTGACTCTGTAGCTACCTCATACAAGGTATCACAAAAAAGCTTTGTTTTTGTGCTCTTTCATATTTATAGACTGGCTTCCTAGTAAGACCCACACTTGCTCATCTGTGTATAGCCTCCAAATACTTGTTTTTCTTTTTTGACTTGTTAGAGGAAGCTGCTTACTCTGGGATTTTTTTTGTTTCACTTCCCAGTCTTGCCTGTTACTGCTCTGCTGATCTGATTTTCAAGGGTAGCAGAGACTAACCCTTCATTCAGCCTTATGATGTACTTCTGTTGGATCTAGGAAGATATAGTATAGTGGCCAAAATTATCAAGTATGCACTATCTCATTTTATCAATATTTTTTTTTCTGTTTATACAGGTAACACTCTTTTCCTGGAGTAGAAGCAAAAGGACGTTCTCGCTAAAAGAAAGATGCCTTCTTTATAAGGTAGTAGCCTTGAAATGTTAACTATTTTGGTTCTTTTGCAACACTTGTGGTTGTCCTTTTGTGAGCAGAGTGTATTACTATACTGCAGTGTTAAAAATTTGTCATTTTTTCCATCAATAACCTAATTATCATTCAGAAAACCCCACCTGATAAGAGAAATGCACATTCAAGAGTACTAATTTATTGTCATCATAAAGTTCCTCTCCTTAAGTCTCTTTCAGCATTTGGCTGTTACATCAAAGTTTCAGGAGGCTGGACAGTGAATCTGTTATATTTCACTATATAATTTGTACCTTTTTTTATGTTTAACGTTTCTTCTGAATTGAGTTTTTGCACCTGGCTGGACTCCCTTGGCTTGCTTTAGAAAAGCCTCTATACTCAAAATTCAATCTCATGAGGCAGGAACCACATAATTAGATGCATATATATTTCACATAGACCGTGTGTCTGAGAAACTCACCTGATATTCCTTTAGTAGCTGTTAAAGAAAAATGCACTTTCAGGGTGCTCTTCATCTCATTTAATTTCATTTAGGCAAACATATAAAACAGCTCATATGGATTGCACCCTTAGAGTGCATATTTCTCTCTGTCATCTGAAATCAGGTAGAATAAAATTTGCTCATGATGTCACACCTTGAATCTATTAGAATAGCTCCTGGTTTTGTTCCAGATGGAATGAAGCCCTCACTTGTAAGAGAGAAGTAGCAATCTAAACGATTTAAGTAAATTTGATACCAACTGTGACAGTGCTTTAACACAGTCTCAATGGCAAGGTTCACTTGTTATTTACTGCATAGAGAACAGGATCCATCTTGTGGAGTCATGAGATTCAGAAAGGACCCATTCTTTCTAAACTCCCTCTCAGAAGGGAATCCATGTGTGGTGAGATCCTGTCCTAGTCCCAGACTTAACCAATGGTTTATGTCTAAAGAATTATGTATGAACAATCAATCCTTTCTATCACCTAGCTGAAAATCCAAAACTGCATGTCATTTATCTGAGAAGGTCATTATTTACTGAGAATCTGTTTTGGCAAGGAATCTCTCAACCTCAAGGAGTAACTTTGAGAGGCCTCCCTACTCAAGGGGAGATCCTGCTGTGAAGCCCACTACTGTGCATGAGTGCTCAAAGGGCTCTTGGGCTGCTCACTATTCATGGGGCTAAGATGATTGACTCATAGTCATATTTGCACACTTACCACAAATGCTAGTTTCTTCCAGATTTGGCTTGAGTTGGACATTAACCAGCTGTGGTTAAATGGGAACATTGCTCACTTTAGCCTTTGGCTATCGTGTTGTTGTCTCTCTCCCTTGAACCCACTTTGACCCAAGAAAAGCCAGATGAATTCATTAGGACTGATAGCCACTGGTGGTTATCACTTGAGTTGGGCTATGGGATATTTAAGTTCAGGTTGGGGAGAAGGGAATCACACCATCACAGTCTTTCCTTTAAGCAAAATCTCATCTTTCACAGGCTGCTGAAGTAGGGAATAGCTTCCTGTGGCACTTGCTTCTTGTGATTAGATTAACCAGAGAACATTTGTTATTTTAATGCTTTTGGAAGCCTGTGCTGCCCAGCACTTTATTAGATTTTGTGAGGTCTTCCACTGGGAGTGCAAAAGTACTTCTGTATCTGGTCAGACTACATCAGTTGTTCCAAAGATCTATGTTATATTTCAGTGGCTGCATTCAGCAATAGCTCTTTCCAGATGTGTGTGATGGCCAGAGGCAAAATGATGGCACTGTGCCACTCCAAAACCATTCCCTGGCGACACCTTTTAATGCATAAATACGCTCTGTTTCTCAGGGTTGTCCTCAGAAGTGCGGTCACATGTCAGGTTTCTGTTACTGCTGCTCTTAAGCTACTTTTACTCATTTTCTTTGCAGCAGATCCATGAAGTTACAGTACTGAAGTTTTGCTTATGGGTTTTTTGTTCCTTTCAAAAACCTGTCCTTGGATATCTCTATTCTGACCACAGTACAGGTATTCTGTGATAAATAGTAACAGAAATAGACTCTTCATTTGTCCTTTTTAAAACCACTCAGCACTCTCACACCCTTTTCAAGCTCAAAACACACATAATTACTTATCACTTTAACTTTCACACAAGGTAGAAATTCTGGACCTGGATCTATCCAAATCAGCTTGTGTTACAGTATACCTGTTTCCTTTTGGCACAGAGCAAGAGGTGACTTTTGTCAATAAACTAGTATAGCCTTCCATGAAGTTACTGCATACAAGGGTATCAGCCTGCTTTCTCTGTGGTAGTTGGAAATTGGGGTCTTCTGCAGTCATACACCAATCTCTGTCAAATTATACTTTAATAACAAAAAAAATTTCCTAATGTTCTTCTGTAGAAAAGATAAAGAGAAGGTAGATATGCTTTTTTTTATGAGCAGAGAAACTAAAAGACAAAAAACTGAGGGAAATTTTCTGAGACCAGTCAAAGAGGGATGGAGGGGTAGAGCTGGGAACTGAAATCAGAGCCCTGATCTGGTTTCTATCTATTAGACCCCAGTTCTTCCACGTAATTTCATTAACATTTATAAGGTCTTAGTGCTCAGCCATGGAACAGGCAAATGTTGCAGTAATTGAAATCCATTACTGAAGTAATTGTGAACAGTCCAGAGGAGTGCAAAGTAGGCTGTTGCAAATCTGTTAAGAGTGTCTTAACACAAGAGGTATACATGCATGTACCAAGCATAAATGCTGCCTTGAAAATAATGTCCTTTTTTTGGTGTTTCCTAACTTTTTTAGTGAATATGATTGTTCCAATAGCTGTTTATATCAATTATTATAGATTATTGCCTTTCAGTTTTTCTTTACATTAAACAGATGACAATGTGTTTTGCCTAGCTATCCTGACCTTACAGCTTGTAGCAGGCCATAAATTGCATATGTTATTACAAATAATCATCTTTGATTTCTAAGTCTTTTCAAGAGTAGATATTGACATTTTATTTGTTAATGAACCACCCCATCAAGATGAACTCTGTGCCTGTTGTTCTTTTGAGCAAGAGAGGGAATTAAGTTACCTGATAACTATCCCAGTGGTTTTCTCTGCAGCTGCCCAGGGCACACCTTTCTTCAAGAAGGCTTTTTCCATATTGATTGGAGCAAGTGTTGGTAGTAATTAATGAAATCTTACCAGTTCCACAATATGGGACCAGTAAGTTAACTAGCAAGCCCGATTCAGCAGGGGCAAAGCCATTGTTCATTCTGGTAAAGGGGAGGAAAGACAATGCCATGGAATCTGGGATGAAATACAGAATATTGGTGAAATAAACAATAGCTAAATGGGTAAAAACTTGACCACTGAATGAGCTACCTGTATCAAATGGTAGGATGAGCTACTGACACAGAAAGGTAACTGAGTCCCAGGCAGTGATGAATGGGATATATATAAGTTAAAAATATGGGAAAATTTGGAATTCCTACTAAACCTCCTGCTTCAGGTTTGGTAAAATCTCATGTAAAAGATGAGGAAGAGCTCAGTTCTATGGGGTAAGTGTATTTCTACATATGCCTATGGAGAAAGCTAAATGGAGAGATGGACTATTATTAGACTTCAATATTTTCACACTACTGCTAATGAAGTGACCTTGGTACTATGCTATGTGCTTTGTCTCCACTGAGACTGTCACAAGGGTAAATTAACATTACTTTGTGGAGCTGTTTTTTAGAGACTCTTAAACATGAAGGAGTCTCTAAAGAAATGCTGGGATAAATTGAGTGTATATGATGATATCTTCCTCAACAGCAGGACAGAGAGAGTTTATTGGCTGAAAAATAATAAGTAGAGCTTGTGACAGGCTTCAGTGTCACAGGAGGTTCTGTGTTGGCAGGGGAACTGCTTGTGTTAGCATTACATCCAAGGTGAAAAACATCTTAACCTCAAACCAGCTTAGCAGAAGGAAAGGTGAAGGCAGTTCAAAGCACTGAGTGTGTGGGAGAGACACAAGCAACAGGGTGGCATAGAACAGCTTATGTACCCAGGGGGCAGGTGGAGGCTGTTACAACAACTCTTCTTTCTTTACCCCATGGAAAACTTCCAGAAGTATCAGCAACAGTTCTGTGACTCAGCATGTCGCCAGGTTCACTTTTAAAATTTTTTCTCCTTTTGTGCACTGTGCTGATGTCTTAATGAAGGAATTAAAGACAATGAGATGTGGCTCACTGGTAGTCTAAATTAGTGTCTTTCCTGTCCTTCTTGAAGCAGATTATTGCTTATCACAGGAGTTTATGTTCTGAATGCTCCTTCATGGCAGGAATTGCTGAAATTAAACTGTAGATTAGAGCTTGATTTTTAAAAACGAACAATAAATAAATAATAATAATAACTATTATTATTGTTATTATTATTGTTATTATTGTTATTATTATTATTAAAAAATCCAATTAACTAGGGACATCTGAGAGGGAGCATAACCATGGCTGAATGAGATGAAAGAGCTCAGGTGTGTCCTGATCTAATGAATTGCATGATGAGGAAGCCAGTATGAGTCAGACTTTACTAACTACAAAGTCCTTACAATTTATTGCTTGATGTATGCTGTCCACCACCTCCACAATGGTGCTATTACCTCTGTAAGGAATGCACGGACATTTCTGATCTGCTCTTCTGCCCCAACCCATTTTTCTTTGTTAGAAAATACAGTGATAATTTGAGAGAGTTAGGTTTACTGATTACTTCACTGCTATTGATGATTTTACTGACAACAGTGAATGGCATTCTTTTTTTCCTTAGAGTAACAGCTCCTACTTAAACTTAATCACCCCTCTCTGCCAACTAGCACAGGCTTTTATAAATAGAGAAATAAATGAAACTCTCAGTCAGAAAAGTGATCTTCTGATATCAGTCATGAAAAAGTAATAACTATTTTTTCCCTAAACAGCCAAACAATAAAGTATTGGTTATGGTGTCATAATGAAGTAAGAGAATATATTTTCCTCATCTTTCACCCCAAGCTTCCTAAGTTATATCTGTAGCTGAGTGCATGCAGGGAAATGAAAGATACTTCCTGATGGAGAGCCATCAAGGAATAGGAGCAGAAAGGAAAAAGAGTCATAGAGTAGGGAGAAGTCTTGACATATAGAGTTCTTAAGGAAAGGTCTGTAATTTCTAATCAAAAAAATTTGAAGGAGACTTGATAATTCATTCCCACACTATACTGACATGACATAAATGCTGACATGTCAGCATTTAGCAAATCCTAAAAAATAAGTACATAAGTACATAGTACTGTGACAGTGGCTATAATTTTTTAAGGTGAACTTCCTTAGAAGATGGCATGATTTACCAAGGTCAAGAAAAAATATTTTAGAGAATGTAAACACATTTTTTTCAACTTTAGAGTTGACTTTTGAAAAGCTGGGGATAAGAAACATGAATTTCTACATTTTTTTAATACATTTGGACTGCTTTTGTTATTGCACTTGCTAGTGATTCCATCTTAGGTCTTATTATTTAAAAGTCTTGAAGACTTTTTAAAGGATAACTTTTTGTGTGCACTTTTCAGGTTAAGCAGATTCACAATTACAAGGGGACATGCAAATTTTGGAGTTGGGGTTTACTTTGTGGAATAATTCGACAAGTGGTCAGAAATTGATAACGTTGCATCGCAGTCTTGAAAATCGGGAATGTAGATATTCATTCTGAAGAACTGCAATTGTAGTTCTGTCCACCAGAGGTCACCAAATACTGTGAAATTTCAGGTGTTTTGTTTTGTTTTGTTTTCCTCAATTTCTGCAACTGCAACAAAACACCAAAAAGTGGCTGATAATACCCCAAGGCTGGAATTAAGCTGGTCAAAGATGCTCCTTTCCTTGACTACATCGTGTGATCAAATGATTAAACTCCAGAAGCTTCAAGCTGCAGCTTGGTCTATTCAGTCTTCAGTGTCTGATAGTATAAGGAGATCTGATTCATACAGGAACTACTTGCTCTGTCTCATTGAATTATTTTCATGAAATATTGTTCCCTGTGGGAGGCACGTTATGCATGTGATTTAAAAATGAGCATGTCAGCTACATACAGGTGTGCACTGCTGCAGATCCATCTTCAACTGCAGGGCACAGCTGGCACCAGAGAGGGAACCCAGGAGCCCCTTCCTGCTCTCAGGAAGGCTGATGGTACTGATAGCAGCTTGAAGCCTTGAGGGGCTTTACTGTAGTAGAGCTACAACAGCTACCTTCTGTTTCCAGGGGCTGTGAAGAGACCTGTCAAATAGTATCAGTGCTCTCCCTCTCTTTTAAGGTTGCTTTTCTTCTTCCTCTATCAGAGAGAAAAAACCAAAGTGAAAGGTAGTAAGAATTTAGGTGACTAGTGCTTGAGTTTTTACTGATGTTCAAACACAGATGTGTATGACTGTCATTTTTACACTTTTTCCATCAAGAGAGGTTACTATAGCAATGACAGGGAAGTCTGAGCATATTTTCCTTATATGTGTCACTTTGTGAAGTGTTCTAAGGAATTTTGGTCGTGACAAATAAATGTGTATTTGTGACAGATTTAATACAGGGCGAAAGATTGAACATTCAAGCTTGAGTCTTAACAAACAAACAAACAAAATTACCAGGATGAGATAACTGGGCTTGTTCAGCCTGGAGAAGGCTCTAAGGAGACCTTAGAGTGGCCTTCCAGTATCTGAAGGTGCTACAGGATAGCTGGGGAGGAACTTATTACAAGAGCACGTAGTCCTAAGACAGGGGGTAATGGCTTTAAACTGGAAGAGGATAAATTTAGATTAGATTAGATTTTAAGAAGAAATTCTTCACTGATAGATTGGTGGGACACTGGCACAGGTTGCCCAGGGAAGTTGTGGCTACCCTGTCCCTGGAAGTGTTCAAGGCCAGGTTGGATGGGATAGATCCCATCCTGGGCTTGTGGCAGGTGTCCCTGCCCATGGCAGGGGGGTTGATCTTTAAGGTCCCTTCCAACACAAACCATTCTATGATGCCATGATTCTAAGATTCTTTTCTTTCTCACTCATGTATGTTTTAAAATTTGGGTATTTGGGCTCTGAAGTATCTACCTAGACCATATCTAAGGCTATAAGGTGAAGAAGTAATGTTTGATTCAGTAAGGACTAAGACTTCAGGATGAGAAAGAAAGTTAATTTTTTTTTATTATTTTTTTTTTTTTCAATTTGTTGGTAAAATTGATCCATTTTATTGATCAATTGCTATAGCACTTGGAAATCAATGGAAAGTGGCTGATAAATGTATTCCTCTCTATTCAGCAAGGTGACAAGGCAATCAAAATTTTGAAATGCTTTCACTGATCCAGGAGAGAAAAGGAAGCAAATACCTCCCAAGCAGAGAGACAGTAATATCCTTAATGAACTGAGTACTGCCTTTGTATCATGCATTAATGAAACGTGTAATTCTGTTAATGATGTGGAATTCTGTGCTTTATATAAATAAACATACAGCCACAGACCCAGACCTTTTAACTAAATGGAAGTGTTTTCATTAATGTATCACATGAAGACTATAACAGCCCCCTCCTGTTTTCTGCACAATCAAAATAGAAACGGTAACGAGTTTTGTCAAATATTGTCTCATTTTGCAGTGACAGATGGTGACAGCTAGAACTGTAAGAAATGCCTAAATTGCTTAGCACAAACATGTGTGAGTAGCAGAGTCAAATTTCAAGGCTATGTGGGCCCCATCTGATCTGATAGGGCTTGGCACACATAGAGGAAAGGTAACCTTTATGTGCTTCATCACTGGTCTCCCAGGGATACCAGGCATTAGTTGTCTGCTAGATGTTTACCTAAGGCTCAAAAATCTGTTGTGAAGCTTAACTGCTCAAAATTTTTGGAGACAGGAAAGAAACTGCAGAAGCCCCTGTGTTTGGGGTGGAGGGTGAGAGGACAGAGGGGTGAAAAAACCAATAAAAAAGAAGAGAAACTTTAAATTCCAGTTTGTCATGCTCACTCCTTAAAGAAATAGATCCAAGGTCCTGAAGGAGATGGAATTAAATTGAATGCTTGAGGACTGACTCATAGGTAACATCTGAGGGAGATAGGAACAAGTCATGTCTCAGAACCATTCTGTTGGCCTGCTTGATTAATGAGGCTGCAAAAGCATCATTGAGAGACATCTACTACCCACCTCCAAAATAAAAAGCCATTTTGTAACTGGAAAAAATACGTAGGCTCAAATATTTTAGATGATTCATGAGTTTTAATTTCTTCTGAAGCAGAAGGTTCCTGAGTCATATCAGTAGTGCTGACCCATCAAAAAAAAGCAAAAAAGCAAAAAACCAAAACCCAACCAAACAAAAAAAACCAAACAACAAACCTGATTGATTTAGTTAATCTGCCTTAATTTTGTTTTATTCAATCAGATGTTTTTTGCAATGTTACCTTGACAGAAAGCAAAATCTACTCTTCTCTTCCCACTGCTATACCGTTCTAAAAACAAATTAAAATTTAGGCCACTGATATATGTAAAGTGCAATGACACATATTTAGGTGCAATAACAAATATTTAGGTGCAATGATACTCTTCAATATCTCTGGGTCAATTTAATTTGACATGAAAGGCTTAAAATCTTATTTTTTTTTGCTACAAGTGCCTTGAAAGAATGTATAGCTGATACTACAAAAGTGTGAAAGCAGAAGAGTTTCTTTCCTGATGCTATCTGTATTGTTATTATTTTTAAAGTAAATGATAAAATTTCATTTAAAAGCCATCTCTTTTTGAACAGGGATAATTATTTTCAAGTATGTAATACTATTTATATCATTATTGGTGAATTTTTTTTTAACATCCTACCTATTGTAGTTGCACATTAGGGATAAATTATTTAATCTTTAAATATTTCTTTAACATGTCTAACTTTGAAGGGACAGCTGGGGATGGAAGGAACTTCTGGAGGTTCCTACTCCCACTCTGTGCTCAGAGCAGGGTCTGCTGGAGCAGGTTGCTCAGGTCTGTGTCCAGTAGGGATTTGCCTTTATTTCATATTATTATGGAGGTATAACCTGAAACATCACAGGTTCTTTGAACATATATATTTCCATTAGTGTTTTTCCCTTTGATAATCCTGGGAAGGAGCTGATACCAGCTGGAAAACTACCGTAACATGCGGCCTAATTTCTGTAACTTGGTCCCCAAAGTTACTTTTATCCTAGCCAACATTAATAATGCAATTTACCATTCTGAAGGAGGTTTTAATTCTCTGTAGAACTTCTTCAGTTTACCAAGCAGTATTCTGCATGTCCCTCTGTGGTATGATCGACTGCCTACAGATAGAGATGAAAAGAAGTTGCAATAGGCACATGCACAGGACTGAAAAGAACCGCAGTGTTTTTTCAGAGTCCTGAGCCATAGGGAAAGTGCTATGTTTTTGACATTTCCTATTTTAAAAGTCTGTAGATAAATGAAAAAAAAAAAAAAAAAAAAATTTCATGACTCCTCATAAAACTGTTTTAGGAAGTTCAATAGCACAGAAGTATGTATACTTAGTACATTTATTTTTCATTATGAGAAATCAGAATTTTGCTAAAAGCTCCTTGAATTTAAAACAAAACAGAATATATATCAAAGCTGAAGTCCCTTAAGGTACCACCTCCTAACTGAATATGCAAAAAACCCCCAAAACCCAGCTTAGCTAGAATGTGGGAAAACTCAGATCTAGTCTAGATAATTGGAGCTTTTTCTTGCTTTTTGTAAGTATTTTCTTTCATTGAGAAAAACAGTATGCAGAAAGAATATACCTAGTTATGCAAATTCAGCAGGGGATTTTTGCATCTGTACAAAAGGAACTGATTTTTTGTGCTCAGTATTCAGCTAAATTTGAACTAAAAGCTATAAAACAGTGCAGTTTATGAAAATCCTTCACTATTCCACATTTAGGAAACATAAGTTCAAGATATTTTTCAAGTGTATGGTTTCTTATTTTAGTCAAGATCCACTGATTACACAGCTTCATCCATTTCAAACTAACTGCCAAATTAGAAAAAAAAGTCATTGACGTCAGTGACCTTAATTTTCACAGAAAACCTAACTTCTGGAGTTTTTTGGAAAGGTTGAATTCATAAAAGTGATTTGGGTTGAAACAGCCAGCAATGCTCTAAGTTATCCTAGTTCTAATGCTTCATTTCATATAATGTATGACTTTGTTCCATATGACAATCCAAGAGACCTGTTTGCCAGATCTGTACAAAAACTTATGCATAATTCATTCCAGGCAGAAAATGTTGATAGTGCAAGTTTCTTTGAAAACCTTTTTTCCTTTGTAAATTTCAAAATTTCACTTTAAAAAACCTTGAGTTAATAAATAATTTTATTTTGTGAATGAACATGTCCTCTTTTATCCAGGACATAAAAATCAGTTTTCATTTGAAACTCAGCATTTCCAATATTCTAGATGTAATCCTAATTTGTATGCTTAGGGGAGCAAGTGGCATTTAGAGGGGCAGAAGCAAAGTCCCATGACTCACTGTTGTTGTGGGGAGAAACACCAAACAACACCAACCTTTGGGCAAGCAATAAAAATTGAAGCTAACTTTGCTTATACGTTGCATTAAATTTAGAAAGTAGCTGTCTGATGTGGTGCCAAAAAGTTACTTGGTAGAAAGTCTTTAATGCACAGCAAGGGTTAGAGGTCTAATGAGGTATGGGACAATTATATTAATCGAGGTGCGAGGCAATTATATTAATCAACTATGTCTTTTCTTACTCTCTCAGAGTAAATAGCTGAACATTGGTTATGCCTGATTTTTATCAGGTCTGCCAAATTTAAATACAAGTTAGAGTTCAAGAAGCTCCTAGAGACATCTGTCTGATATTTTGTTGCTACAGCTGCTGCTTAATTACTTTAGGTGGAGTGCAACATTTATATCTGGTAATAGGTGACTTCCCTTAATTTTTTTTAATTCCTAGGTCACGGCAAGTACAGTTATCATTATTCTTCAAACACACATGAAATTACCTCAGAATCAACCTGACATATTTTTTCCCTGTATGTATCCCAATTATGTCACTGTTAATAGGCATCCAGAAACAATTTCAAACACACCCCAGAACTGTTGGTTTGTATTGGGTTTGTATGGCAAGGTTTGGGTAAGGAGGGGGGGCTATGAGGGTGGCTTCTGTGAAGAGCAGCTGGAAGCTCCCCTGACATTCAACAGAGCCATGCCAGCTGGCTCCAACACAGACCTGCCCCTGGCCAAGACCAAGCCCATCAGCAACAGTGGTAGCACTTCTGGGTTAATATACTCAAGAAATGGAAAAAAACCCTGTGTATTTTTGGCCGAAGGAAGGAGTGAGAATATGTGAGGCAAACAACCCTGCAGACACCAAGGTCGATGAAGAAGGAAGGGGAGGATGTGCTTCAGGTTCCAGAGCAGAGATCTCTTTGCAACCCATGGTAAAGACCATAGTGAGACAAGCTGACCCCCCACATGTTCCATGAAGGAACAGACATCCACCTGAAGCCCACAGAGGATCCCACTCTGGAGGAGGTGGAGGAGACTGTGAGTCTGTGGGAAGCCCATGCTTAGCAGGTTCCTGGCAGGACTTCTGGTCCTGTGCAGGACCCAAACTGGAGAAGTCTATTCCTGAAGGACTGCACCCTGTGAAAGGGACACATTCTGGAATAGGTCTTGAAGAAGTGTAGCCTATTGAAAGGTCAATAGAAGCAGCAGAAATAAGGTGTAGTGAAATGACCACAACCCTCCTTTCCCTTCCCTCTGCAACACTGGGATGGAGAGGGTAGAAAAACTTGGGAGTTAAGCTGAACCTGGGAAAAAAGGAGAGGTAGGGGAAGGTGTTTTAAGATTTAGACTTTATTTGGTAATCTGATTTGATTGGTAATCATTTAAACAAATTTCCCCAAGTCAAGTCTGGTTTGTCCTCAGCAGTGACTGCTGAGTGATCTCTCTGTCCTTATCTTGACCCAGGAGCCTTTAATTATATTCTCTCTCCCCGTCCAGGTGAGGATAGAGGTGATAGTGGGCAACTGGTATCCACCCTGGGTCAATGCACCACATGGTTATACAAAATTTAATGCCAGTACTGTATGCCTTGATGTTTTTTTCACTGGTACATCATTTATTAGTTTCTTGATCATATACTGGTGTCTTCCTTTTACATACCATTGTTACAGATGCCATTCTTCTTTGTTGGTACTGAGCTCAATAATCTCACATCATGTTTGCTGCTGTGAGATGAAGGGAAAAACATGCCTCTGTTTGAAGCATTCAGGAGTTCCTCAGTATCACTTACACCATTTTTTAGTGTGTACTGGCTTATATTACTCCGTTCTTTGAAGCAGTCCATTTCTCATGAGTAGTACATAAGAGTTCCACCCTCAAGAATTACTCAAAGCGGCTTTGCAGTAGAAAGCTTCTTATTTGAATGTAGAAGTAATTTTTTTTTCCTTACAATGTAAACAATGAAATGAATGCATGGGGAACTGCCCAGAGCACTGCTTTACAGACTCTCCCATGCCCTCCTTGTCTGCCTGAGGAAAAGATGTGTTTGACCTCCACAGGAGCTCATACAATTAAACTCAAGCAGCTAGAAAGTCACTGCACGGCAGAAAGCCCCATCAGACAACGCCACCTTTATATCAGCATCAGCATTAGCTACACTCAGAGCCAGCTGTCTAAAGCCTCCTTCTGTTCAGCTCATCCTTGTTGTTCTCTGAAGTGAGATTTGGAGAATATTACATTCAGTGAAAAGCAACTTTAGAGGGATTTTGTTGATATCAGAGTTGAACCAGAACTTACGTGGTATGCTTTTCTGAAGGCAGAAAAGCTAATGCAAGTACCTGTGTCAGATAAAGTGTTAATGTATCTACAGTGTAGAGAAAAATAATACCTTGCTTATGTTTTAGGCACATTTATGTGTGACAAGTATTATCTAGAAGTTGCAGAATATGCTGCCAACAAGTAAGGCAACAGGCTACAAAGAAAAAGACAGGAAAAAAAAAAGTAGTACATTCATCCTGATTGAACAGTAGGTCCCGTGGAGAGCTCAGCATCAACTTTAGGCAACTGGTTTAAGTTCCTAAACTAAGAGTCAGCCTCCTGCAATGAGACAAGGACCCAGAATAATATCTTTTTCTTCATTTTCCCTGTTCAGAACCCTAATCTGGTCATTTAATCAGGTGCATCCATCAGCATGGTTGTTTGAGCAGGCAGAATACTTTTGAAACAAATTTCCTCACCGCTCCTGCTTGCCATGCTTTTGCAGGAAGGAGAATACTTGAGGTTTCAGTTGAGACTCTCCCAAAGATGGGATCTAGGACTGCTCTAATAACTAGCAAGTGTTTAGTCTACAGAAGCATACTAGAAATCATCTGAAGTAAGGCCTCTAAACTGGTATGGATGCTGGGAGCCATTTTAGCCTCCAGATCAGTTCCTGCTATGTCACCCTGCCTGGTGTTGTAGGCACAGCCCAAGATAGCTGCTTAATGTTTGTCACTGTAAACACTGTAAACACCCCACCAGCATTTGCTCATGGTTGAACAGAAACCTTAAGTATTGCCAGAAGTGGAAGAAACTCAGTTTAAAGAGGTCCAAAATAATCTTGATAACAGATTTCACTGAGACCTACTTTTGTGAGAGGTTGTGTGGGGGGAAAGGTATTAATCAATTTATGCTGAAACATTTCCTCAGAAGCACCAGTGAACTCTTTGCAATTGTCTCTCTTGGATCTTTGTAATATCCACAAACTTTTCTATAGATCCTCTTTGCATAACTGCACAGTTTTTCTTATAGCCAGAACACTTCCAAATGTGTGTTTACAAGCAAGAGGGTTTTATTGGTTTGGTTAACTAGTCTGAGACTCACTTTTACCAGGTGTCAGCATTAGCATAAATCAAGAGTCGGACATTTTCTTCACTGCAGAAGATGGTGACTCATAAAAAGATTATGCCAAAGTTCATAGCAAGTCAAGAAAAAATGTAAAAACAAAAAGTAAGAAATATCTGTTTCTTGTTGTACTCCAATATAGCTAACTTTACTGCAGGATTAATGCTGTCTAAAAGAATAAATCCTGAATAAAGGAATTAGTAATCTTATCCATAAATTTGCTCAGGTATTTTGGATTATATTCTTCCTGTGTCTCATTTTCTCATACATACATAATTTTTTTTTCATGAAAAAAAAAAAAGATCTATCCCTCTACAAAATAAGTGCAACAGCAGCCATTTTTATTTCACTGATACAGCCAGGTTTAGTATTACAGTGCATATTGAAAAGGCTGAGGAGGCTCTGTGATGAAGAATACAAACAAAATCTTCTCAGGAAAGAGTTTACTCAAAGTCTCACTCCATAAAATAACAAGCCCTCCTCAAATAGAAATGTGATTTCTCTGTTAATGTTTTGTTTGAGGATGCAATATGTGAAATAGTGGCATGGAGATCCTGAAGCCAGGAGTAACCCATCAGAGTGGAGGCAGCTGCAGCCCTATGCCTCTAGGTCCAGCCAGCTTCAAGGATGAACATGCATTCCCAGCAGGCACATATGCACACACATGTGGTTCGTTTACATATCTATATGCATGAAAAATAATAAAAAAAATACAGCTGAGCCACACTGAGCCCTGTGAGACTGAGGGGCTCCCCCTACTCCAGGGCTTCCCCCCTATCGGACTGTGGAGGGATCAGACTTTTATGGCACATCCTGACAGAACTGGCTTCCTGTGTAATTAAAATGTGTGAGCTGGTTTTATTTCCAGAGTACAGCTGTGCAGGTGAGAAATCTGAAAACATAAGCAGGAACAGAGAAGTGTGCTTGTCCCTGGTGAAAGCTGGTGCCAGGCTGACATAGAAATATCACCTGGGAAGCCCTGAATAGCACAGAACATATAGAGGATATATTTTTTTCCTGTTCCCTGCTAAAATACAACCAGAAACATTTATCTTTTATTCCCATAGGTTTATATTCACTGCTCCAACATCACTACAAATATCTGTATCTTTTCTATGTCTTTGAACTGAGCTCTAAATTCAAGCTTTTAGTCAATATCTACTCACACCCTGGGACATAATTCTTACTCAGGGCTTGGAGAGGTGGAAGAGGCAATTCAATTCATTGCTAAGCCCATCTTGGGTACAGGCAGTCACCCCAACAGCACTGTATGGTGTCTCAGGAATGCAATGCCCAGGGGCATGCTCATTGCAGTCTAATTCCTTTTTCCAAAAAAGTGGGTTGAATTTCCTTACTCTAGTTTGCAGCAAATGTGCCTCGAAATGTATTAATCTTTCTTTTGTCTACTGTTTCCAAGCACAGAAGGACCATCAAGTCATATTTTTAATTTTACTTTTTATTTCACAGTAGCATTCAACCTAAAGTGACTGCTCCAAGATGTGCATTTATATATATATATATATATATTTAAATGCTAGTTTTTGTAAACTTTGCTTCTTTGAGAGCCAGTTATGTTTACAGATGCATAATGCCCAGATATTTCATTTCAAAGACTCTCATGTGTCTATCTCTGCACAATCACATGTATTTTTGTTCAGGTTTATGCTAAAATGTCATCTTGACATCACAAGATCTGACAACATTGACATGAATGAAATGTCAGTATATTTGATGGTGGGAATTTGTAAAAAATAAGTAGTACTTTCAATGCCAGTAGGGAAAAGTAGTGGTGCTCTTGATTTAATAACACACTTTTATTTTCCTCAACTAAATTACCCAATTTCATTAATATGCACTAGTCATTAGGCTTATTTTTACCTAGTAGTTAAAATACCCCCAGCATTTCAAACTGAGGTTCCAAAAAGTACCCAAAAAATATAAACAGGAAGAAATTTTGTTCATAGCTCATAAACAGACTTCCAGTGAAGATAATGTGTTTTTTACTTTTTTAATTTTTTGATTATTTTAAATTTGAGAAACTCTCCTAAGATTATTTTTCTGGCAACACTCTTAAAAAAAATAAACTTTAATTCAAGCAAATTGATGTAAAACTTAATTTTTTTGGTCCAACAAACTTTAGAGATCTGTACCAAGTTTTCTAAAAAGAATGCTAAGTAATCGAATTTCGACCTTTAATCTGCTGTAACTATTTGCTCATGTTGGGTGATCTTTGGGACAACCATCACACTGAATATTCAAAAGTTAATGGTATTTTTTGGAACTGCTGAGGATGAAAAGCCTTCTCATCCCAAAATGGGAAATTGGATGTCATTATGCTGGATGTGCACCTGTGCATAGGGTTTCAAACAGCAGTGTTGGAAAATAACCACAACCTGGTTTGGGAGCTCTGCCTGGGGAGAAGAAATCCACCTCCTTCAGATCTAGGGCATACACTGTGCAAAGAGACTGACCTGGATAAGAGCAGTGAACTCCTTGCTTTCAAGGATTATTGATCCAGTTCATCATTCATTCCCTAGCACTTTGCTTCTAAACTCACTGCTTTGTATTCTTTCCTCTTTTTTGCAATTCTTCATAAATTAATTTTCCCATTCCTGTGGGTCCTGTCTTGTTTGTTATTCTGCAGTTTGCTGAAACTCAATCAGCCCCCATAATGGGTATGTTTGTGCCTGAGTGTTGGGTTTTTTTTTCCTTTTTTTTTTTTTTTTTTTTTTAATCCAATACTTTGCTATTCATAGTCTTCTGAAAGAGAGATCTGAGGAGCACATCTGCATATCCATGAACCAGTCCGGACATTTAGTCAGCTTATATATTTACGTACTCAGGTATGCCTGTTACTGGAACAAGAAAAATAAATAGATTGTGAGCAAGTCAGTCTCTGTCATCAAATCCCATAGAATCCTTTGAAACTTTGAAAAGCAGGGAAAGAATCGGTTCAAGGGAAGGCAGTTTCAGTTATATTTATAGTCATTTTAATACATAATTATTGTTTGGTACTGTTGATAAAGTCCATTCATTGAACGGGTATAAAGTCTCTAGTTATAAACCTTGCAGCGTTGAGCTTTATTATTTACGTGTTCTCAACACAGAATAATGGCCAAAGAAACTACTTTCATTAAAATCTATGTATAAGTTGAAGTTTTTTCCTCCATCAAGCAATAGAGGGGGGGAAAAAAAAAAGAGTGAACACTAGAGGGAGCTGTTGCACAAAGGAAAAAAAAAAACATCTGCATTTCAGAAACCTTTCCTTTCTTGTAGGCAAAATAATAATAATAAATATCGTGCAGGACAAAAAGAGAGGGGAATGAGCATGTAGGAAAGAAGCCATGACAGTTATAAAAAGAAATACGATTATGCTCAGTGATTTGATGAGCATATCCCATAATGCTGATCTTTGGGATGACAGGTCAGGGCTGCTGTGCTACAGAAATTCTGTTTAAAAATGTCAGTGGAACAGTCACCCTGCAGCCACCCGAGTCCTCGACCTAATTAATTTTGCATGGCTTGGCAGAGCATCCTTCAGCTTCATTCATTACTTCTAAGAATAAAGCTCGTTCTGTTCCTCTTGCCGGAGAGAAAATGCAAGAGGGAAAGGCTGAGGCAGGCAGCGTCCTTTGGGGAACCTCCCCTGGGCACCCAGCATTCAAAAGTAGGTTGGTATCACCTGGCAGACGTTTATTGACCTTATAATTTTTGTGGTTTGTTCTCTCTGGGTGCCATACGAGCCTGGGCAGTGGGTCTGCTTTTGAAGGATGCACCCACTGGCGAAGAAAGAGTTGGGTCCCACTTTTTTTACAGAACTGGGCTTTGCTATCATTTGCTAAACCACCATGAAATTGCTTGTTCCTTTCCCTTTCCTGCATGCAAAATGCAAAGCTTTGAGTTTGGTCAATGGTAGAAACAAAATTTTTTTTTCTCCCTTTGTTCACATGAAGAAGTCACACCATAAAAATTGGAAAATTTGAGTCTGGACTTGATAATTTATGAATGTTTTTTCCATATGAATTTTTTCCATTATGAATTTTTTTTCCATATCCTGTAGATCAGTCATATGAATAGGACTGAGTGAAAAATTAAGAGCAAAAATCTTTATCATACTCCACAGTTAAGTGAAAGGATTCTGTGAAATTGGGTCTCAGCAGAACACAGTAAAGGAAGTCACTTTTATGTCCTATGACGTTGTGGGTTTGTTTTTTCTTTCTTTTAAAACCAGTCATTTATGAAGTACAGTAAGGATGTGCACTAATTTTTTTTTTCTTTTTCTTTACAGACAGTTATTTGCTTAAAACCCAAGAGAATACGTTTGCTAATTTGAGATTAATTCAATCTTACCTCTGTAGTGAATGGTCCTGTATTTTTCTAGATTTTCCTATTTTTTTCAGAAAATCAGGAATCCGTGAACTGAGATTTTTTAAATTTTGTACACTGTCAGCATTTTCATATGGACAAAAGAGAACTCTGTATTTTGGGATTTACTTAGGTTGTGAAATATTTTTTATCAAAGCCTTTCTTATGGTGCGAATTTATTTTTCAGTTATTTTGGAGGTACCCTTTCTGTATGCACATGAATTTTTGAAACAGGGGAACCTTTAGAATTGTGATTCCTTATTAGTAGCATGACAGTACTGAAAAACTTCAAGATGTGCTGGACTCTTAGAAAGAATGATAGACCAGAAAGTATAAAAAATTCTTTTCACTCAGGACTGCAGCTTGAAGGGCTACACACAGACCTTTTAAGGACAAAAAGTAAGTTGGAGAACAACTTTTCCATACCTACATCATAGTGACTAACTATGCTATTCTGACCCTCCTGGGCATGCTTCTTTGCTAGATAGGCTTTCAAAACGAATGTCAGATAAGGATTGCTCTTAATTATTATTTTTCTCTTATTATTTTTATATAGGAAAACAAAAGCAGACATAAAAACACTAAAATAAAACCCTTTGGAGGAAGAACACAAAGTTTCCTCTCAGTCTGTAAATCCCTCTCTTTTGAATTCTCTCACATCTTTAATCTTCTTTCACATGGTAAGCAGATTACTTAATTTCACATTCTTTCTGTAAAATATATCAATAGCTGTATTTACCACACAAGAAACTTATTCATATCAAACTAAAAATATTTTAAACATAAAATGTTTATCTGCCTTTTCAATATTCGAAGGAGTGGCCCATACCTGTAGTTTTGATAAATATATGACATTACCTGAAATTTTTTATTTATTGGTGATTTTGTACATTTCTGGACTCAGAATTTCTATTCAATGC
The DNA here is from genome assembly GCF_036169615.1 of Heliangelus exortis. NCBI lineage: Eukaryota > Metazoa > Chordata > Aves > Apodiformes > Trochilidae > Heliangelus > Heliangelus exortis. The sequence goes on from NC_092422.1 coordinate 68,773,204, forward strand.
AGTGGATTTCTTTTTTTTTTTTTTTTTATATCTTTATATTTTAGATACTTGATTGCTTGAAAAATAATGGCATTCTTTAATATTCATTTACAGAATCTGAATTCTTTACAACTCAGAAAAAAAATGGAATACTAGAAAATTATAATTATAGATAAGGTTACTTCTGTGTATTCAACGGCATCAAAATACAGGGGATTTTGTATCCAAAAGGTTAATGCTCTGTCAAGATACATAATCCTATTGGGAACTTGGTTCTAAATAATTGATAATGAGCTGAAATCTCTGCATGTTACTTGGAAGTAAGGGTGACTGTTGGTTCTTACCACCGTTGTGTTCTCATATTTAATACAGTGCCTGAGATACATGAGAGTAACATTACATATGTGGAAAAAAACGTCTTTTTTAAAATTGCCTTTATTTCATGCACCTTGGCTGAAGACTCAACTTCCAGGCATGAATCAGTTGGGAAACATGAGACTACTTCTGCCTTGCTGGCTTAATTTGGCTTACCCTGACAGTGCTGTGAAAACTATTTTATTACTTATTACACTAGGATACAGAAGACAGAAAGGAAACCCCTCAACCTCACTGATGGCTTCTGGGGAAGCAGCTCTGTCCTCACCCCCAGGGCAAAGACTTGAGGAAACTGAGCTCACTGAGCTCAGCACTTCTGGGAGCAAAATGTGCTCATTCTGGAGCTACAGTCAACAGTGATTCTCTGAAGCAGGAATATTACCTTTATCCTTTCTGTTTTACCTCCTTTAGATTACCTTTTGAGAACTGATAATGGACAAAGCACAAAACCCTTGTGAATGAGGTTAAGCTTTAGCTGTATCTTCAGAAAAATGAGGTGAATTTGTGAGGGAATAGGAAACCTTGGAGAGACTGAAGCAACATTTTCCTCTTGACTTCCTTCATACCCTTCTATCAGATTAAGAGGACAGACTGAATGAAATAGGTTTCTGAAGATTCTGAGTTTCAAAACATAAAAGAGAAGATTACATTGTGTTCATAGAGTCTTTGCCTTCCAACTGATGTAGTCTCACTTTTTTTACAGGCTTGTGGATGTGTCCACTTTTAGACAGTTCTGTCTGGGACACACAAGTGAATATTACCCAACAGCTTGGAGGATTTCTCAGAAAACTACTTATTACACAAGGCTAAATGCAGGTCAAACATAGACTCATTCTATAATCACCATATTGCTGAAGTGAATTGAGGAGATTTTATTGGAAATATGTAAGTATCTAAATTATATATATATAGCATATATATATATGAATTATAATCAGATAAGCTATGCTATTTTCATAATTATCATTAATAACTTCATCTTTAGTAAGACTAGAGTTATTAGATAGATATTGATGAATACAAGCCACCTGAAATACTTTGAAAATATGAAATAATGAGTAGAAATATGGGTATCTCTAAATCCCAAAGCTGTCAGTCTGACTTGCTGCTGAAGCTTGCCTTTCCCTCTCCAGCAGGAGAGGTAGATAGTGCCTGAAGCTTACTTTGACCTCTTTACTCTACCTGCAGGGGATATTCTTCTACAACGATATTTCAACATCCTTCCTGAAATAGGTTATCTCATCTTTTCCGAACCAATTGTACCTGATTTTTCTCAAATAATGCCATACTACAGCAGTGTGTATCTCAGTTCAGCTCTAGTTTGTAAATCCTGCTCATGTATGTTCTCCTTCTTTCATACTTTATCACAGGTTTTTTTAACTTGACTTATATGTATTGCTCCCACGAACTGGAGAGTCCACTTGACATTCACATATGAGGTTGTAGGAAGAAAAGTAAGGAACCGTGTAACCCAGTAGGACATGAGGCCATCTTCATCAGGATGAAAACTTGACTCTAGTGTGTAGAGCCTGGTCAGGATAATAATTCTTGGATTTGGGTGGGTCCCGAACTGTCTTGGATAATGAGATGAGGAGGGGATACTGAGCTCAGAGCTTGCACAGTTCTTTCTGTTACTGCAAGGGAAAGGAGTTCATCTCCTATGAAGTTATGCAAGGAGTATATGGAGTGAATTAAGTTATTTAGACAAAAAATATAATAGTCTTTCATCAGACAAAGAATACCAGGTGGAAGTAGAATTAGAAAAAGGGATGAGATCAGATCTCTCACTTTGTTACTGGGAAGACATTCACTATGCCAAGAGTCAGTGATATGCCAGCTCTGTGAAATATGTTGTTGCTTAATAACCCTGTGCAGGTATTCAAGCTATACTGAAATAGTAGTAGTAAATAGCAGTAAAAGTCTGTATCTTGGGTTCTGCAAGCCAATTTGTTTTCTGTGATAGCATGGCCAGCATATCTTTTTGACAATCTCCTCTGTTTTTCATTTGAAAGAATTTTGATCTTTATTTTTATTACTGTGACTTTTTTTGATCCTTTATAACTCATTTGTTTTAGGTAGATCAGGAAGACCGTGATATAAATATACTAGAATATTGTGAATTGTTTTAAACAGTGAGAAAAAAATGGAAATTTTAAACACTTCTGGCAGTAAAAATTGCCCTAGTTCTCTGCGGGCTACATTTGTGTTATTTTTTTCTCCATAATCACTGTCAATGCTACTGTAAGCAATTGTATAATAAGTATCACTCAATAATCAAAATCAGTTAAATATTGATTACACTTTTTGCTGACTACCATGGAATTTTAGATAGTAGTTATGTACCATTTGTTTGAAATAAGTAGAACCCAAGATCACATAGTAAAGTAATAGAACAACAGAAAGAAATGATGCAGTGAGGATGTCCTACTGTAACTTACAGAAGCAGCTGAAATCTGACACACCCACCAACAGGTGGAAATATATTCAGTAATGTTAATACCTATGCATGAGAACTAATGCTACATCTCAAAAAAGTTTTGGCAGTACATCTCATGATCCCAAACTTTCATTTTTGTGATTCTCTAGAGAACATTATATTTGAACCTGTGAAGCCAGACCCCTTCCAGTCATGCATAAACATCTGCAATGTGTGGATCTGTTCTCCCAAACTGCTGGTCTCTTCTCCCAAGTAACTATCAATAGGACAAGAGTAAATGGCCTCAAGTTGTGCCAGGGAACATTTAGATAGGATATTAGGAAAAAAATTCTTTACTGAAATGGTTGTCAAGCAATAGAAAAGGCTGCCTGGGGAAGTTGTATTTAAAAGACATGTAGATGTGGTGCTTAGGGCATGGTTTAGTGGTGGACTTGATCTCAAAGCTCTTTTCCAACCAGAAAAATTCTATGAGCTACCTATATGAAATTCTGTGTTCTGATCACAACCTAATCCAGCTCTTTTGCACCTTGGATTATTTTGTTACACATCAGTAAGGAGGAATCACATATTATTTGACCTCAAAGGATAGTCTACCACCTTCTGAAAGTTAGTTCACTGAGGTTCATTCACCTATATCAGGAAATTTAAATTTTAAATACTAAATCTGAATTGATCACCCCGTTTTCCTCTGCAGTCATGAGAAGAAATCTTTGCAGAGAAGTCTTTGCAGACAAAAAGATGGCATTCATCTGACTATGGGTATTCACATCTGGAGCAGCCAGTCTAAGTACCCTTTGCAAGTGCTGCTGAAGTTTGATTCATCTGATCTGCTATAAAATTTCTGTGCTCACACAAACCGTGATCACACTTCAGGAACTTCTATTGCTGCTCTTTATTGACTACTAGTTAACTATAACATTATTTTTCAAAGAGATGTATTTTGCTTTAAATGTCACTACTATGAATCCAGATAAAGGCTGATTTTTTGAAAGACTTTATTCTCCAAGCACTGTGTAATGCTGATAAAAAATAACTAAATATTTGCCCATGGATATCTTGGGGATTGGGAAAGGGAAAAATGAGATGGGGAAGAGTGATTGATCCAGGCTTAATGAGCTGCCATGCGCTCAGCCTGTGAAATGTACTTGTGAAGCATGTTAGACTTTGAGAGAAAAGTAATAAAGGGAAAACACAGACCAGCTGCGGTCAGACTAAAAAAAAAAGAAGACTGTTGGTGTCCAGTGAGGTATTGACTGAAAGCAGGAATTTATTACATATTTTTCTAGCAGCTGTTTCATACCCTTGAGCAAGGGTCTGATTCTCAACTGATGTTTTGAGATTTCTAGTCCTAACTAGCAGATACAGCACTACTATCTTTGTAACAAAATTTAAAAAAAAATTAAAAAGTCTATCATAGTACTCAGTTTACATCTGTCTGCTGTGCTTCTAAACCTCCAAATGCTGCCTTAGCTACATGAAGGTAAGTGTCATTGTAGCATTGTAAAGAGGAGACATGTCTCCCAGGTACTCTGCCCTGGGAGGAGAAGAAATTACTCACAAAATTTTAATCATGCTGATATATTTCTTTTCAAGGTAAAGGAAAGGTTGCTCCTTTCATTCAGAAGCTCATTGTTTGGTTTATAGGATGTGCTATATATAACAGCTTTACTGATACATTTTTAGCTCTTCAGACCTCCAGGATGTCACTCCAAAGTATAAATTTAACCAGCACCTTCTGTGACCAAACACCATGGCAGAGGCAGCTCTTTAGTGTTGTTTGGGAAAAACAAACAAACAAAAAAAAACAACAAAGAGAAGAACACTTTTAGCACCCATATTTCCTCTGACATTGCCTCATAACATACCTTATTCTTCTGGCATAATTTTTAAATGTTTCAGTTCAATTTGACAGAAAAGTTTGAAGCTTATTTTTGTGTTATTTTCCTTTCTCGGGTATTATCCATTGTGAATAATTTTTCTGTTTCCTTAAATTAAATATGTAATGCATAACTTTTTCCCTGAAAGGCTGTCTACTTGTCCAAAGCTAAAGAATAATGATATTGTCTACAAGTCAAATATTTACCTCTGAATTATTACAAAATGCTCTCATTGCACACATGCAAAAAAAAGAACAGTGTAACATCTAACAGTGCAAAGTAGTACAGAAAAAAGTAATAAACAGGGATAAATGTGTTATTATCATTCAAAATAAAGTGTAGTAAATTGCTTTAATCTAAAATGTTATATATATTTTATATAATAATATATATATATTATAATGCATAATATGTATACAGAGTAAGGCTTTACCATGATTTAATCCTCTGTTTACACAAGTCATTCTTTATTATTTTATGTGACAAGAAGAATTGGAAAAACATGTAAAAGTGGCTGTTTATTAAGGCCATATGTCTTCTCCAAAGTCCAAAATACCTTTCTCCTGGAATCAATTGATGGTGAAAAAATCTAGTTAAGAAATAAATATTAAGAGATCATTCAAGCTGATATGCTCAGTCATAGTGATCCAGTCCTGACTAGACATCACCCAGGAAGCCCTGGTAGAAGCCAGAGTATGACTAAAGGTCATCAGAAGAGCAAGACAAAATGATGTTGTACTCAGGTGTCAGGAAGCTGAATTGACTGGGTGTTGTTCTCCTGTTTTGTGGCACATTATTTAGAATATAATAAATGTACAACAAATATTAACAGCTTAGTCAGAATGACACAAAAACCGATCTAAATTATCTGCTGAACACGGGAAAGCCTAATAACACAATACAATAACTATATTTTTTCCCCTGATATCCTCATCATTTCTCTGAGTCTTAAGATCTTTGGCCTGGATGAATTGGCTACAGAAAGTCATCAATGTCCCAAGGCCCTCATGTGGACAAGCATGATTTTAGAAGTGAGGGATTTCCTCTTTGCTGAGAGGAGTATGATGTTGATGGCTAATTCCTCTTCACACTGTCATCCACTCCTGAGTATTTTTAACACATTCTCTAGCACAATATATACATTGCTTTTTTCTAGTTGGTCTCCAGTTCTGTGTTATATCTGAATTTACTGCGCATGGTGTCAATTACATGTAATGGAGACTTGTTCTTTATTTTCTTTGTTGCCCCTAAAACTGGTTTTACTCAGCTGCCAAGGATGCACTCATTTGATGATCAGTAATTGACCACTGGTGTCTTGGTTACATCCCTTGTGCCTCTGATATTATATGTTCATACTTTTCAAACATTTGCCAGCATTACACACTTGTACCCCTCTATGCCACATTCTTATTTCAGTGTCATAAACAGCTCATTCTATATAGAATAACACCATATCATCACTACTACTTTCAGAAACAAACCAAAATTATTGTAGTAGGCATTGCATGTTACAATAGCACAAAGCTAAGCAGGACTAAAAATAATTGGGTGAGAGTCACCTCATCATTAGGAAATCAGTGCTAAGGAACATCAAGCAAGCTCCAGGCAAGCCTAGGATAAGTCCAGGCTAACCAAGCCTGACAAGACCAAGTCCTGGGGCCTCACAGCATCAATAAAATGCCTTTAGCCTATTATTAGCAAAGGCAATACCATATTAACCAGGCTAAATGAAACTACCCATTTCTGGTATAGTTTTCCTCAGTTGACAGTAACGTTATCAAATCAAACTCTCAGAATCTTAGCACTGCTGCAGGGCTTGTAAGTGCCTTTTCTTACATACTTCCTGGGTATACAAGTCTCTGGAGAATCAAGGTCTTTCTTTCCTGGATCTGTGTTCTTCATATTGTATGTTCAGGTCAATTTTTAAGCATGATACTATGCTCAAAAGTGTACCTTTATCATGCCTCTGAATTATCCAGTTTTCTACTATGGCAGAGAATTATGTATTTGAGAATACATAAGAGAACAGAAATATGTTGCAGCAGTAGTTACAAAAGTACAAAAAATATCAGGTTCTCGGCTGTGTTCCATTTCTGAATAAAAACTGCTTCAAGGGAATTCCATCCTATGTTTCAAAGCTTCTTATGGTGGTTGAAAGCAAATTCCCTCTATGTTGATATGTGCAGGATGAAATGTTAGCTGTAGGGCTAGTTGTAAAAGGCTCTGGATCACCCTCTCTGGACCGGTTTTTATGATTCAATTAAAATTCAAACAAACAACAAATTCCCTCCCTGGATGCAAACACAGGGCAAGACTCAATTGTCCTGACTCAGATGTTACATTCAGGCTAGGGAATTTGAAGTAATTATGTCAGATGTGAAAGTCTAAAATTAAGGATGAGATTCATCCCTCATGCTTTCCCTAGAAAGCAGTGATGGAAAGAATTTAGAAGGGGGATAAACAACTTCCTTGATGTACACAGCCATATCTGATCTAATGAACCCAGCTGCAAAGGAAGATTTAGGTGATCAGATGTCACCTAAATATCTAAATCTAAGAAAAGTTAGATGAGGTTAACACTACAGCCTAGCAATAACCATATAGACTATTGAAACAATTTAGCATGACACTTTTATTCAAAATATGTTTATGTAGACAAGTCACATTTTTTTCCGCACGTGAAGGGAGGAAAAAGATTGATGCCTCTAATAAAAGGTAATGTCGATGGGGTGGTTGTCACCTGTACTCTTAAAAGAACTTTCAATTTTTAAGTCTTCCATACTGAGTGCTTCTATGTCCATAAATCCTATCACATCTTAATTTCATATGGTGTCATCAGTAGTCCAGTTGCACTGCAGATACTTACAAAATTAGTAATTTTTTACCAGGGCCTGTTGTGTAGGATAGAGGGTACTGGTTTTAAACTAAGAAAAAGGGTATATTTAGAATAGATATAAGGGGTTTTTTTTATTATTTTTTTTTTTTTTTACAATAAGTGTGTTGAAACACTGGACCAGGTTTCACAGACAGGTGTTAGAAACCCTATCCCTGGAAACGTTTGAAGTCAGGCTGGATGAGGCTCTAAGAAACCTGATCTAGATGATGATGTTCCTGCTTATTGAAGGGGCATTGGATTGGATAATTTTTAAAGTTACCGTTCAACTCAAATGATTCTATATTTGTATGAATCACCCACACTTTTTCTTTTTTCTTTTCTTTTAATATGTTTAGAAAATCAAGAATTATTTAGCTATCAAAAAAATCCATGTTTTTCAAAGTTTACTCAAGAACATCAGATTACATAGCTGCTGTCTTAATTGTCCTTCACTTTCACTGTTGAATATTTTGTAAGCTACTGTGGAGAGTATAGGTAGTATAGTTAATCCTATCTTTGAGGGAAGAGAATTAATTGGGATTTTAATTTCTTTAGCTTTCCATGGTTTTTTTTTCTCAATTTCTCAATTTCTTTTTTTTCTCAATTTTTATTGTTTTCCATGTTTTTTTGTTTGTTTGTTTGTTTTTTTTTGGGGGGGGGGGTTGTGCAAAAAACATAGCATTATATTTTAAGTGGTTGTTTTAATAAATTAGAATCTAGTTGTACTCTTAGGGGGAATATTAATCCAGAAGCTGCACATACACTGTCTGGTGACCAAGAAAACATAAGAAATACTTTACTGGGTTAGATCAGTGGTCCAGCATTTGTTCTCACAATGGCATGAAGACAGTCACTTTATTCCCCTTGTACTTTCAAACCTATTAAGCATGTCAACAGATGTGTACTCCTGTAACCTTTTACTGTCCATTCAAGGACCTGATGTCCCTGAATTCACCTAATCCTTTTTTGAACATCTGTAAACCTCTGCCTCCATAGCTGCCTGTAGCAACAAGTTGCAGAAGTTCATGCTTGGTAAACTTGTTTCTACCATTGAAACAACTTTGAACAATAAATAATAAAAAATATATAGTATTTAAATTCAGTCCACAGAACATGAACAGAGTGGGAATCAATAGTTAACATGCAAATTGTTTCTAGGATATAATTTTCCCAGTCTCCATAGTTATGTTAGGATGTGACTCAGTAGACTATCAGAGCATAACTATAAGAGCAATTTTTCAGGTGCTGATAACCTCTGTTTCAGTGTCAAAATTTTATTTATTTATTAATAAGTTATTTATTAAAAAATTATTAATATTATTTATTGTTTAATTTATTTACTTTATTTACTTGATTAATTTAATTCCATTACTGATAATTTCCTTGCAAGGTTTGGGTGTTTAGTACCCTGTTTTCCAATGAAAGGTAGATCACGTGCACATAATATATACTGTGCTAAATACACATTCTCTCTTCCAGTGGGACTGATACATGATGTTTTGGTTTCAAGTTACAGGTAGAAATTTATTCATTATAACAGATAGCTAGTCATAAGGCAAGGAATCTCAGCTGAAACTATAGGTACATATACAAAACCTACTTTTAAAGCCACTTTAGGCTTACCAACTTTTCAGTTCTCTAATATTTACATCAGCACCGAATATATTGAAAAGAGGAGGAAAGAGGAGGAAAAACGAAGGTATATGGTAAATTTTTCTCTTCAGAAATCATGTTATTTTTCTTCAGGGACATGGGAACAAATAGCTGATTTTAAAACAACCAAGATGGCTTCAACACCTTTGCAGAAGCTCTGAATTTCAAATTGCGAAGAGCAATCAAAAGTCAGTAGAGCAATAGAGCTGAAAAAATCTTTTAGTGAGAAGATCTGATGATTCTGAGCTTGTCTTTTTTGTGTTGTTATTTTTATCTTTCCGATTTTTTTTGTAAGGTGAAAACATTCATCTTCATAACAGCTCTGATGACAGATTCAAAATGTATTGACCTTGGAGAAAGACATTTTAATGTTTTACTCCAGCTAAAATGAGTTTAGGTTGCAAAAATAGAGCTTAAAATTTCTACTTGTATACATCACCCTCTGTTCTTCCTTGTAGCATGTTCTGATGCTAAATATTATTTCTGAATTTTTCTTTTATGCTTCAGTCTCATTAAATGACTTGCATCTGGGATATCATGTTACGTTATCTTTTTCATTCTGGGAAGAAGAATCTGTTCTTCAGTTACAACTGAAAGTGTTGAAACAGAAAACTTGTTACTTTGAAGTAGAAAAAAAAATCTGAAAAGATAACGCTGAAAACCTCTAAATGCTTTTTCCATTTTTTTTTTCACTGTCAAGAGATTGTTACAGTGGCTTCTGCTGTTTCTTCTAACAGACTTTTTCTGCAGAAATTCTGTGAAGCTTTCTGTTGGGGAAATTTGATGAGCATATCCTCCAACTACAACAGAAAGATTAAAGACAAAACTTTATTTTTTTTATTCCAAATAGGGAATCCATAACCCTAAACCCACTGAAACCGATGCGTCGTTTTTGTAATATCCTAACCAATCCTACAGCATCATTCAGCTCCTCTGGGAACTATTTTGCTTTGCTAGCAGAAGATAAACTATCACAAAATTACAGCTTATATCACTTCTTGGTCTCTTGGCCTGTTATGACTGCATTTCCTTTCCTGCTCATAAAATGTGATGTTTGTAAATGGCAAGTCCATCATTTCTTATCAAAGCATGTCCAGCATAACTGCCATTAATTATAAAACTCTGCATCATACAAGGATATTGTATTTAAATATCATGAGAAGAAATTGCTTCTGGGACTTCTGTCATCAACTGAACATATATTTTCAACTTTTTCCTCAAAAAATTATGTAGGTTATGCTTCTGGTTATATCTTCCTGAATGTTATTTTAATAATAGATAATGTCTATTTCTGATTCCCTGAATAACTTTTAAAGACAGTAATAGAAAATTTCATCCAGACATGAGCCAGGCACATAAGAACAACTCTTCACAGAACCTTTTTCTGACCTGTATCTGGAAATTAACTTCCTACTTGTTTTGGGTTTAGGTAAACAAACTGTTCTGTTTCCCAAAGAAATGATGCTCATATAAACAGAAGCGCTACAGGCTGGGGACAGAGTGGCTGGAGAGCAGCCAGGCAGAAAGGGACCTGGGAGTCTGCATTAACAAGAAACTGAACATGAGCCAGCAGTGTGTCCAGGTGGCCAAGAAGGCCAATGGCATCCTGGCCTGTATCAGAAACAGCGTCACCAGCAGGTCCAGGGAGGTGATTCTTCCCCTGTACTCAGCGCTGGTGAGGCCACACCTCGAGTACTGTGTCCAGTTCTGGGCCCCTCACTTTAAGAAGGATGTAGAGGTCCTGGAACAGGTCCAAAGGAGGGCAACCAGGCTGGTGAAGGGACTCGAGCACAGGCCCTATGGGGAGAGGCTGAGAGAGCTGGGGCTGTTCAGCCTGAAGAAGAGGAGGCTCAGGGGAGACCTCATTGCTGTCTACAACTACCTGAAAGGAGGCTGTAGCGAGGTGGGAGCTGGACTCTTTTCACAGATGACCTCCAATAAGACAAGAGGACACAGTCTTAAGTTGTGCCAGGGGAGGTTTAGATTAGATATTAGAAAGAATTTCTTCACGGAGAGGGTGATTAGGCTATGGAATGGACTGCCCGGTGAGGTGGTAGATTCTCCGTCCCTGGAGACATTTAAAAAAAGACTGGATGTGGCACTCAGTGCCATGGTCTAGCAACTGCTCCGGTGGGTCAAGGGTTGGACTAGATGATCTCTGAGGTCCCTTCCAACCCGGCTAATTCTATGAAAACTCCTTCTCGTTCAAGGGTAACCCTCTAGCTTGTCACACACACAGATCAATCAAAAGAGATTTCAGACATCTGGGAAGAAATCTGGAAGATTTAATAGTGCAGGTAGGTTTTCCTCAGTCCTCTCAGTAGTGAGAGGCACTGCATGAAACAGGCAAGCACAGAACATCAACATCTGGCTCCAAGATTGATGCTTCCACCAGAACTTTATTTTTTATCTATACAGAAAACTCTGAGACACACAAAATACTGTGGCTCGATAGGATGCACCTGTCCTGATGGAGTAAATACTTCTTTGCTCATAAGTTGTCAGGACTGATTAAGAGGGTTTTAAATTAGGAATGATGAGGAAGGCAATGCCAATAGGAGAGCTAAAAGAAATCCATAGTTTAGTATGGAGTTGCCTGAGGGTGGCAATGTCAATGGGAGCATTTATGCTACTCCTAAGAGAAGTGAGTTTTCAGAAGCACATCTGAAATGTTTGTACACCAACACATGCACTATGAGAAACAAACAGGAAAAATGGAAGTGTTGCTCCATTCCCAGAGCTATGATGTCATTGCTTTTAGTGAGATTGGATGGAATGAGTCCCATGGTTGAAGTGTTGGGGAAGAGAGCTGTAGGATATTCAGGAGGGATAGACAGGGCAGGTGAGTTGGAGATGCTGTGCTGTACGTAAGGGAGACATTTGGCTACACATCCCTTACAGCTGGTGATGATGTGCTTGAGAGCCTCAGTGTGAAAATTAGGCAGGTGGAAAACAAATCAGATACTGCTGTGTATATTGTCAGTCAGTCAGGATGATGGCATGGGTGAGTTATTCAATTAAAAGAAAACTCTACAAATGAAGGTCCTTTTTAATTAATTAAAGCCGCCTATGATAAGGTCAACACCTCGTGGATGAAGGGAAGGTGATGGATGTAGTTTTAGGGATTTTAGTAAGGTTTTTGTTATTGTCCCTCATGGAATCCTTTTGGACAATCCACATCTGCAGGATGAGCAAGTTCAGGGTGCACTGGGTTAAAAAAATGGCTGAAGGGCACAGCTCAAAGGGTTGTAGTGAATGGGGCTACATCAGCAGTGGTGCTTCTCAGAGGTCAGTTCTAGGGGCAGTTTTCTTCAATATATTAATCAACAATCTGGGTTTAGGAGTTGAATGCACTCTTAAGATGTTTGCAGATGATACCAAACTGGGACTGGGATGATACCTTGACTGTCTTGAAGGACAAGGTCTTGCAAAGGGATTTAGATAGACTGAAGCATTGGGCTATGATTAATGGTGCTGAAAATTAGTAAGCCAAAATACCAGATACTGTACCTGGGACAGAGTTGTAAATGCTTCTCCCTCGTGTCCAGTAATAGGACATGTGGGAATGGCTCAAAGCTGCACCAGGGGAAGTTCAGACTGGACATTAAGAAGCACTTCTTTACTCAGAGAGAGAGGTCAAACACTGGAACAGGCTTCCTGGAGAAGTGGTTCATTCCCCAAGCCTGTCAGTGTTTAAGAGATATTTGGACAATGCCCTTAAATACCATGTTGTATCTGTTCAGCCTTGAATTTGTCATGCAGTTGGACAAGGTGATTATTGTAGATCCCTTCCAACTTTATTCTATTCTATTCTATTCTATTCTATTCTATTCTATTCTATTCTATTCTATTCTATTCTATTCTGTTCTGTAAAACAAACTGTTCCTTTTTAAACATGAGAGCAAAATTCTTGGAGCATGAACTAGTAAATGTTCATATTTCCAATCAATATTCAGTTTTTTCCTATCTCTGGAGACAGGACACTTTTGAAAAAAATAATTTAAATTAGGTCAAAGTATTGCAAGGAGGCAGAATGATAGGTCTCTATCCTATTTGTGAGCTACCCACTACTAGAAAAGGTGATGAGTTTTCTGTATTCTAGTTCTGCCTTCCTATCACTAAGTCCATTTATAGGAAAAAAATAACAGTTCTTCTGTGTAAGAGACAATAGAAACTGCTCCTTTTTGGTGGCTTGACCCCAGACAGCAATGAAGCACCCACCCAGACATTTGCTTGTACCTTTCCCAAGTTTCTTGGGGCAGAAAACCAGAAAAGCAAATGCAAAAAACTTACTGTTTCAGATCAAATATACTAACTGAAGGAAAGAAAAGCTGAAAGAAAAACTGAAGGAAAGAAAACCAACAAAACAAAACAAAACAAAACCCAATCCACAAACAACCAAAAAGAAGGAACCCCAAAAAAGTGATGCAAAGGCAATCACTTACAAATTCATACAAGTGGATCAGTACCCACCAATTTTTTGAACAATGGCTACTTTGCAAAGACCAATCCACTGTTTTTATTGGTGATACATGATGTTATATGGTGTGGAATATCTGATCAATTCAGGTCAGCTGGCCTGGCTGTGTCCTTCTCTTTCTCTTGACCTGCCCTGACCTACTTGCTGGTGTGGCAATATGAGAACCAGAGAAAGACTTGATACTGTGAGATGTCTACTTGTATTATCAACACTATTTTGCCTACAAATCCAGAGCTATACACTACATGGGCTGTTAGGAAGAAACTTAACTCCATCCCAGCCAGATCCAATACAGCCTTGATTTTGTGCACAGCATTTTCTAGTGTGTTATTATAATACCCTGTCTGCATTAAGCCATAAAGAAAACTTCTATTTCCAGGCTGTGTGTAGGTCTTTGGCCTGCTGCTTCTGAGTGAGCATGGACAAAGAACTATAGAGAAGTTTACTTTTAAGAAACAAAAACTAGAAGGGATGAAGCCCATCTTTTCTTTCAAGAAAGAGGTTGCCATACAATTAGACTGTCAGAGCAAGTGTTTTGAGGATCAAAATATTTATGAAGACTGAAGACAGAGTAAGAATTTACTAGTTAACATGTTCCTGCAGGATGGTAGCAATAAACATGCAGCCCTATGGCAATCAGAAAATAAGCTTAAGTAGCTTAACCTTTAATTAAGAAATAACAAGATACCTCCCATTTTCAATGAAAGTATAATTTTATAAGCAGGCAGTTGCCAGAGAATAACTAATGTACAGGAACATATTGCCCCTTAGCAATTTCTTATGTGCAAATACATTCAAGTCCATATTTTCAGTACTAAAAATTAATCTCCATGGTGACACAAAGAGAGGGTTGGACTGAAGTAAAATGCGATTAAAATCAAGTTTATGCAACATATTAAACTCAGGACTTGTGTCTATACTCTAATTTGTGAAACCATGAACATGTAGGGTTGGAAAGCACTGAGGCAGCACTAATATTTCTTAGAAAACAAGCATATTTTTTGCTTTACCACATACCTCGAAGGTGACTGTGAGCATGCAGTGTACTTGCTTTTCCATGCTTGGGGCAGGTCAAGGACTTCACATCAGGGCAATTCCTGCAATCTATGGGGAGTGCCAGCTACCCCACATTCCTACCTCCCAATGACCAAGGAATGGGATGTTGGAGTCACTGCCTCTCACAAACACAAGAAAATACTAGCAACAGGTTTGCTCAGCTTCTTTTGTTTAAGTCTAAATATTTAGAGCAGTTGGATGAGTCTGTGGCATAGCTTCCTCCTAATCACACCAGGTTAGGGGTAGTGTTAGCAAGGTACCTGACTGAGCAGAGAGACTTGCACCATACAACATCCAATGGTAAAAGGTAATGAATCATAGAATTTTCAGGGTTGGAAGGGACCTTTAAAGTCATATAGTTCCAGCCTCCCTTCCATGGAAACCTCCCACTAGATCAGGTTGCTCAGAGCCCTGTCCAGCCTGGCCTTAAAAACTTTGAAGGATGGGGCTTCCACCACCTCTCTGGGAAACCTGTTCCAGTATTTCACCACCCTCATGGTGAAGAACTTCTTCCTAATATTTAATCTAAATCTACCCTCTGCTAGTTTGAATCCATTCCCCTTAGTCCTATCACTACCTTACATCCTAAAAAGTCCCTCCCCAGCTTTCTTGCAAGCCCCCTTCAGATACTGGAAGGCTACAATAAGGTCTCCTCAGAGCCTTCTGAGGAGAGCCTTCTGAATAACCCCAACTCTCTCACTCTGTCTTCACATGATAGGTGCTCCAGCCCTCTGATCATCCCTGTGACCCTTCTCTGGACATGTTCCAGCACATCCATGTCTTTCTTGCAACAGGGGCTCCAGTTCTGGACACAGCACTCCAGGTGGGGTCTCACAAGAGCGGAGTAGAGGGGGAGAGTGGCCTAAGCTTAAATCCAGCTCTGGATCCAGAAACTCTGAGCCTCAGGACCCTGACAGCTGCTAGCATGATAGCACTGAACATTTTCTCCCTCAGCCCTAGTTGAAGTGACTGAAAACCAGAGCTGTACACAACATAAGACATGACTGCAGAGGGCACTCTCCTTGTGCAAGAGTCTCCACTATTAATTGCAGTGCAGAAGAAAAAAACACAGTTTAGGACCCAAGCATTTGAACTGTGAAGAGCCCTAAAAGGCTAAACTAATACAAAATGTTACTTCAGATAATGGCAATGAAAAAGATGTTCAGCAGTTTAAATCTGGAGACAAGGGCCTGATGAGGTACCACTTGGAGAACGATGCTTTGTTCTTATAGCTGTTGCCATGTGAGCAAATGGATGATGGCTATAGAGGATAAAAAGGGAAGACAGGATTATGGCACACATGAAACACCTGCGGTTGATGAGACTACCTTGTACTAGATCAATTTTCCAGAACAACTGAATAAAGAAGGAAATTTTCAGATGGAATGTCTTCCTTCTCTAAGTGAATTGAAAACCTTGAAGGTAAATTAGACACTAAAGCACCTATTCTGTGTGTAAACAGGGCAAAGTAATGGCCACAGAGATGATTTCATTAATTCAGGATAGAGTCTATCTTTAGGCTTATTTTGATCATTTTTTGTCACCATGCATTTTTATGCATGACAATATTCTTCAGAAAAGAACAGAATCCAGCCCTGAGTGTGTCTGAATAGACAATGAAAGATTTTTCATCCAGAAATCTCGAATTTTTCTGCGTTCACAGAAGTAATAGCCAGAAATTGAGAGGAAATTTGTTCACTTGTTCCCTCAGGTAGTTCCTGAAAACATTTATCTCTGTCACTCAGTTTGTATGGTTTTCAAATATTTGTTAAAAAAGCAAAACCCAAAATACACAATTTTCATGCACTATAAAAACAAATAACTTGGAATTAATGTTGCCTCTTTTTTTTTCCATAGCATTAAGACATCCCAGTGCAAGCTAGGATAATGTTCAGGTAAGTACATTTGAAAGCAAAATGTTTGGGAAAATTTTGGCCAGAATTTTTTTCATAAAGCGATGCTTTGGATATACCTGTTGAGCTGCAGTTCAGCTTTTCTGATTAAATAGGAAGATCTTATGAATGGATGATTTTTTCTAATCTGATGGTAACCAGAGAAACAGGTTCCCTGTTCAAAAACTCATGATTATGAATACAGATAAACTATCTGCATCATTTTATACTCTGTTAATGTTTCTTCATTTAACGAAAATTTAATCAGAAGGAAAGCAAGTTTTTCTTTTTTTTTTTAAAGATAGCATTCTGAAACCAGACGTTTCATATCTTCAGACCATTTCATAACATAGATTAAAAAAAGAGAAGTAATACCTACACACTGAATCTTGCAGAAGGAAAAAAATCTCTCTCCTAGCTGAATACAGATATATCAAAAGTATCTATCACAAATCAAGTGGGGAACTGAACTGAGCAAATATGTTTTGAGAAGCTGCTCTTGAAATAAGTAATTTATGAAGCATTGCCAACAGTAAATATGCTTTGAGGTTTGGTGTTAATACATATTTCAGTTATCACTATGGAAACTTAGAGTAACGACTTAGCTAAAGATGTATAAATACGTGAGTAAAAAAAGAAACAGACTTCCAAGCAGCAGCTGAAGGAAGAAACAAATATATCTGCCTTTGCTTATGGCAGTAATTGCCAGAGCAGAAGTATACCAAAAATGTTTCCAGTGGAATTGCTGGGATTCAGTTACTTTTCAAAGCAATAAATTTGCAATAACACTTCAGAACACCAGCGTATCTTTCAACTGAATGCTTCAATGTACACACAAATGTCCAGCTCAGCTGTGGAGAGATATAACCTAAAACCTAGAAAAATCTTAAAATGTTTGTCTTTGGCCTTCTTTGAGAGGATAAAAATTGCCTATGGCTAGGACCTGAGAGCTTCTGGGTTCCCTCCAGCAGCTGCCGGACAGCGGCTGTGGCAGTTCCAGTGTGGGAGCGGCTGTGGCTGTGGGGAGGAGAGAGGGAGGGATGAGGTGACCCAAATGGGCCATTCAGTGTTTCCATCCACGATGCTCAGTACATAATGGCTCCTGAGAAAAAGAAATGTGTGTGGTTGGTTGGTTGGTTGGTTGGTTGGTTGGTTTGTCTGTCTGTCTGTCAGTCTGTCAGTCAGTCATTGTTCCTTTTGCTGCTCCTGAATCCTGTTTTTTGACTGGACATGAATATTGTCTACTGAGAGAAGTTGATTTCTCCTGCTTCCCAAAATAGGACCATCTTAGCTGCTCTAAGGCTGTTATGCACCCTCACTGGGACCCTGGACTTGTGTTCTCTCACCTGCTGCTGAGTCCAATCTGGGACTTTTTTATTCAGGAAGTAATTATTGACTAAGGAATGTGGGTTCCGTATTTACTTGTTTGTGTACATTTGTAATCAACATCATCACTGTTATTATTGCTTCATTAAGCCTATTATAGTGTTTAACAACATTAAAGCCTCTCCCTTATTCTTCTTTTTATCTTTTCCCTTGGAGGGTAACGAGGAATTAACAGAGAGCATCTCTCACCCAGTATTGGCTAAAACTGCAACAGTTTATACAATGTAATTCAACTGATAATTGAGAAAGACAGGTAAATACTGACTAAGGAAAACTTGAAGGAAACTAGATGGTTCTCTGTTTTAAACCTGTTGATCATCTATACGATCTGTTGATCCTGTACTCAGCGCTGGTGAGGCCACACCTCGAGTCCTGTGTCCAGTTCTGGGCCCCTCAGTTCAGGAAGGATATCGAGGTCCTGGAGCAGGTCCAAAGGGGGGCAACCAGGCTGGTGAAGGGACTCCAGCACAGATCCTATGAGGAGAGGCTGAGGGAGCTGGGGCTGTTCAGCCTGGAGAAGAGGAGGCTCAGAGGAGACCTCATCACTCTCTACAACTCCCTGAAAGGAGGGTGTAGTCAGGGGAGGGTTGGTCTCTTTTCCCAGGCAACTCTCAGCAAGACAAGAGGGCACGGTCTCAAGTTGTGCCGGGGGAGGTTTAGGTTGGACATTAGAAAGAATTTCTTTACAGAGAGGGTGATCAAGCATTGGAATGGGCTGCCCAGGGAAGTGGTGGATTCTCCATTCCTGGAGATATTTCAAAAGAGACTGGATGTGGCACTCAGTGCCATGGGCTGGTAACTGCAGCGGTAGTGGGTCAAGGGTTGTACTTGATGATCTCTGAGGTCCCTTCCAACCCAGCCAATTCTATGATTCTATGAAATATAAGCTGGAAAACTTGGTTATTAAACTGAGTTATTTATGATCAATATTTAATCTTCCTTTCCTTTGGCTGGAAGTGCTTCAGATCTTGATATAGTTTGGGGTATCAAATGCTGACAGACACAAAAAACTATTAAACACCAAGTTTAAGAGATGTAATTTTTGCACACTAATTTTTTTACATTCCTTGCTTTTTAAAAAAATATAACAAGTACATCAGAAATTAATTTATGGACAACAAATTAGATGTTGAACAAAAGGGTTTTTAATACCTGTCACTCAATTAGGTCTACCATAAAAATAAAATATTTTGATATATTCTTTATAACACACATATTGCTTGCTATATTGTTATTTAAGAAATGTTTTGAAGAACTGGTAGTTTTACACAGAATTTTTCCAACATACATATTCAAGGATGTTCAGACAAGAACACTACAAAGATACAGTCTGTAGGGAGAGTTAGCATCTTTTATGAAAAAAAGATGATATAGCAAGGAAAAACAGATAGCTTTTGTAGTTGCAGACCTTTTATGAAAGCCCCCTGTGTGTCAAATCTTTATCTACTCTTTTTCCAGCTGGTTCGGAGAGATTACACCTTACTTTAAACTTTGCCTCTTATGCTTTGCTGCAATACTAATTTAACACCACTGCTTCCAAAATAATACACAGATGTGTTCTAGTAAAAATTTTAAAAGGACTGTTCTTTTTCTCTGTTACTCCTATTACATACAGAGAATGTCAGCCTCATTTTTCTTTTAGGAGCTGCATCTACCACACTTGTTTCCCATCTGATTTAATGCTCAGACTAGTGCCTTTAGTGCCTAAACCCTTTGATTTCTCTGACTTTATTTCCCTTCAGCTCTTAAGTTTTGTCTCACATCATCAGGGTCACAGCAGATACTGAGTCTTTAATTTCTGAGCTTGCCTCATAGTTTGTACTCCAAAGGTACCTTCTCTTTTCACATAATTATGTGTAGAGAGATATCTGTTTGCAAACATTAGAAATTATTAAAAGTTTAATGCACATGCAATAAAGCTCTCATTTTAACTTACAGAAATCCAAAATACAGCATTGTAGAATCACGAGGGTTTTTAGAGGTCTTTTACAGTTTTTATTTTGTCTGACATGCTTAAAATATCTGACTTGGTCAGGTCAGCCTAGAAATAACTGAATTGAACAATTCACTTATTCAGATCTGGCAGAGCTTGAGGAAGTTTCTATTTTAAAAGTTTACTGGCCTTAAATTAGACATCACGTGTATCGCTTGAATGCTCCTAAGAAATGCACACATTGACATTCTGATTCTCATAATGTAGCTACCAGCTATTCAAAGATCAGCAGCTAAGAGCAGCTGAGGATTAAGCTATTCATAGATCCAAAATAAAAGATGAAATGTATGAATTTAGAAGGGAAATCTTGCCTTTGACAGTGTCTTCTGGGCAAACCAAGTTGACAAAACTGAGATGTGTGTATGCATCTAAGCCTCTTCTAGGCATCCACATTATCTGTCCAGTGGGTCATTTTTCTACAATAGTGCTACTCAACAGCTTCTTTGCTGAGCCTGCAAATAACTAAACTCCTTTGAAAATAAACCCCTGACTCATATTGCAAAAAACAAGTATGGATGGATATAATGGATGGATGTATGGCTCTCTAAAAATATATTTTTTAAAAATGTGTAGATATTTAATTCTAAACTTGAAATCCATCTACCCGGGCAATACTCAATAATGATTTCAGGCTTATTAGATGATCTTCCTGATCTTGAATGTGATCATCAGTTTCTCTGTTTTCTGTGTGGTCATAAGTGGTTTCCCTGCGGCAGAGAATATGCACTAAAAAGGACTACAGCTTCTGAACTAAGAAAGTCCTCACCACTCCTTCCTGTGCTCAGAAGTTCAGACTGATTTTTTAAAAATTTTCTTTTTGTCTCTTCTAGATAGATAAGTTGTAGTTATATTCCAGAAAACCATTATATTCCAATTTTTTTTTGCCAATGCCCCCTTTCACATTTGGTCTTTATTGCCCTCCATTCTCTAAGGAATGACTTGACCTGTGCTTGAACGCAATTACCACCAAGCCACTGATAGACAGCAGTACTTCCATGCTTTTTCTCCTAATTTCCATGTAGCAAAAATATTGTGCAAGTTTTTTCTTCTTCTTTTCCACATTTTGCTGATAACTGATATCAAACCCAAATAATATCTACAAGTAAATGCCATTTTGACTGCTTTTTGTTTCACTTGTTGTTTAGAACATTTCTCTCCTAGATTAACATATTCAAAACTTCATTTCAATTTTTTTTATTATGCCTTCCTTTAGCTTTCTGCAATTAAAAATAGGAGCGTACAGTTCATTTAAGGATTCAATATCCCTGTTAAACAACAATTCATGTCAGCTACCCCATTAACATTCCAGCAATTCATGGTATTTTATTGATTTATTGACGTATTTGGAAGTGAAATCCTACTCTCTGCTACCAAATATGTTTTTGCGTGGGGACTGTCTTACACAACAAAGCATCACAGTAATAAGCAATTTCTGTTTTGTCCAGCTGCTCATGTTACTGTGTTTTCTGATTATCCAAAGACAACTCTCTCTCTTTCACAGCCGCATTAAAATGTTAATCTAGGTACTAAACTGTCTACTTCTCAATGATGGAGATATTAGCTGCTTGGATAGTCATGGCATATGTCCTTAAAATTAGAAGTGAAATAACCAAGCTAGATATGGAGGTGGAACTAACATTTTTTTCCTGTACATAGAAAAATTCTATTTGCATCTTGGGTGAAATGCATCTTTCATTTTCACCATGCCAGTCAGATGAAGCAAAAAATTTTCTGGAACAAAGCAAGAAAAAATCCTTATATGCCTAAATTGGAGACTTTTATTTTAGATTGTATTAATACATGTATCCTAGTTTTGAAGAGCTGAACTGAGATTCAAAGGGAAATAAGTAAAAGCAAGACACAAATATGTTTAGACATCAGTGCCAGGAGTGGTTTCACCTAATGACCACTTGTGACTGAATAAAGTGGAGCAAGAAGAGAAAATACAGGGCTAGAAGGCACTAGCTGCATAAGCATTTAATTCCATTGAATTCATGTTGAATAATTTACAGATTTGTATCTAAGGAAGGAAGAGACTCCTCCTGCTAGGCAGGAGACTGTAGTTTGGTGAGCCATACTTGGAACTCAGAAGATATTTTTGCCTCAGTATGTCTGTCATCATTTCTCTTTCATTCTTTCAAATAATCACTCTTCTTTTCCTGAAGACTGAAGCTTTCAAAGATATATTACGTTGCACCTAATGAGTTTCCCTGAACCAAAGTACAGAGATGCTTGCTAGCAAGCAAATCAGTTGGTCAGACACCATTTGTACGAACTGCAGCATAATAAATCAAACTCAATCTGTACTTGTTCTTGCCACTCTTTAAATGTCTGTCTTATTCTCATGTCTTTGAACCTGCAGCTATCTGGAGGGTAATGTCTTGAAGTGACAGAGATAAAGCAACAATAAAATGGAAACACAGTAAAGGGGAATTTTTTGTATAATTGAAGATGTGTTTGGTTTGCCCTCTTCTGGACTACTATGTCTTAAAGACATGACCTCCCCATGATTCATAGCAATGCTCCTGAAGATGTTGAAGCTTGGACTTCTCTGAAAATACAAATAGTAATCAGGCATAGTAAGGTGCACGAAAACTGAAATTTTATACATGTTGATGACAATAAAACAAAGGTTATGGCATAAGATGCATGAAGTTGCTTTGGCATGCTGTGATTGTCTAGCACTAAAAAAGCTGAGATAAGACAATATGCCCAGCCACTGGAACACTTGTCAAATATGAGCCTGACATTTGATGATGGATTGATATTAAACAACCTCTTGGTTGACTCAACCTATGCACACTCGAAACACACCTTCGACTGCAGGAAAAATTGTTGGTGCTCTTCCTAGTGCAAGGGCTACATGCTGAGGAAGAAAAGCATCCTACCCTGGCAGGCTGAGGCATTCTGGATCATTTTGTTGTGTTAATCATAGTTCAGCCTGAGTGTAGTAATGAAGGTACTACTGCTTGCATGTACATATTTATTTCTTTAGTCATCTTTTAATCTCCTGTTTTAGGCAGAGTGCATTTTGCCAGTGCATCTTCTGTGAGGTGGATCTTTTAGAGGCTATGAAAGACTTTACCAAATAGCACCTAACACAAATTTAAACTCGTGACAGTAACTGCGAAGATATACTGAAGATAAACTGGTACCAGTACTTATAGACTGATTTGCTTAGTACTTCAAAGCTTGGGCTGAAATTTTAAGCTTGGTGGTTTTGGGCTCTCTCAGTTTTTTCAGTCTGTGCAGCAACTTTGGGGAATGATTTATTTTCACACTTGAGGTCTCAATGTCTCTCAGCCTCAAAATAAAACTGCCTTACAGCTTCACAGCAAGTTCTTAAGTGTTTGTCTATACAATTCTTTCCCCTATAAATAACATCTTACTGCTCTTACTTGAGCAGTAAACAGCCAGATGGTATTACAGATTTGGGTTTTTTAGAGATTTTTTTTCTAAAATGTGAAAGTTTTAATTAAATGGTAGATCACGGCATGGGCAAGACAGACCTGGGTGGTTTCTCATCATAATGGTGATACCAGACACTATGTCAGTCTTAGGGTGCTGTAAAGTGTTTTACACCATAATATCTCCATTTGAAAGGCTCTGCTTACCTATGACAACTGAAACCTTACAGAGAAGTTTTCTCATCACTATTGACTTCCTGTAGATTTCCTACAGGACATTTGCACCCTGGATGGATTTTCCGAATAAATGTCACACTATGATATCTGCTACACATTATTTTTAGTGAAAAACTAATCATATGAATGCCTACTTTTGCTCACATACAGTTCATGCACTGACACTGCTTTGGACTCATTAACATTCTTCTCCTCTCAGAGAGTTTGAAAAGTTCTTTTGGTCTAGAAAAATGGCTCTTCTTTCCTAAAAGAATTATTGCACCATAACTTACTGTTGAGTGTGGGAGCTGCAGCACAGCTTATTTTGCTTTTCTTTGCTATTCTTGGTTTATCTGCCTGTTGCTTTCTTGAGTGCCAGAGCACTGTTGACCTTCAGTCTGAATGTCATTCATCAGACTTCTTTTGCCCTAAATGAAAACTTTCTATCATATTAGCTACTTCCAAAGCTCTAGAGCTGTGCAAGATTTTGGAGAACTGCACCCCTATTTTCTGTGGATTCCTTACTCATGAAATGGGTCTCATAAATGACAATTCAGAGGGAATTAAAGAGCTATGAGATTTAGTGATGATAGCATTATATTATTTCTTGAGTTGTGGCATTTTTTGGTTGCACGGCTGACACAATTTCTTCAGCATACATGATTTTCATCTCAAGTTCAAATTTTTCCTCTTCTGGTTTACATTTTAGGTTAATCAATGTGAAATAGGTCTGATGATAGGATGAAACACATCTTCTTAGCCACTCACCAGTTGGTGGCTTAGCCACTCACCAGTTGCATTGAAAGAAAATTTGTGTGTAAGGAAGACAGTGGACTAGTAAAGAAGTCAAACTTTGGTATCAGCAGCACTGGGGGAAAGTCATAGAGCTAAACAGTGATAAATAATAAAAATAATTAAAAAAAAGTAGATGATCTGTTAGAATGAGAGAGCCATGATAAATAATTTACTGAAACTTTTGCTCTTCTACTGTCTGCACTATAATAATAAAACAATAAAAATAAAAATGCTGCTACTGCTACTACTTTTAATTCCAGTTCACTTTTTAGGAAGAATTCTTTAAAAAGATCCTAACAATGTGAATTAGCATATTATTAAAAAAATGTTATTCATGTATGGTATAAAGAAAGGCTTAAAATGTTTTCAGTTTGGAATCTGATTTTCATTTCTGTTTCTACTGAATCCAGGAGGATTTTTCATGAAGGCAGTTAAATCAGGATGAAATCTGAAGTAAATATGGGAAGAATCAGGTCCTACAATCAGGCATTTTGACTGCTTAAAATTAACTGTTCATGGAAAGTAGTCCCAAAAGAACCTCAAAAGTTTTACTTAAAATTAGTCTTCAGGCTGAAATGAATTCTGACAATTCGCTATCGATTCAGCTCTCCTTCTAACAACTAAGTGATTGTGACATTTATATTAAGGTCACCTCATGTTTCTCATTAAAATATCTCATATCTTAGCTATCAGTGGCTTATAGTTTTGGAAAAGCTTGCCACTCATGACAGAAAAAAAAAAAATAAATTATCCCTTTCTCAAGCTGTTCTTTCTCCCCCGTGACACTCCAAAATAGTTCAGGTAATAAATTACCTCTTTTGAGTGTAAAGTACAAAATACATGGACAGACTAGATACCTTTGAATGTCTTTTTAATTTTATTAAGTTAGAATTTTGGAAAGAGGTGGTGGATTATGGCAGGAGCAATCAGTGCCCTGTGAGAACATGAAGTAAGTTCTCATTTTCTTTGGCAGTTTAGTTTGTTCGAAATTCAAAACAAGAGGTTAAGGGAACAGCCTCTTGGGCTAAGGAAATACTTAAAGCTAATATAGTGATTAAAACTTTCTTCCAACCTGAGAAGAGATTGTTGATTTATTATATTACCGAAGGGGAACCGCAATCAGCGTCTTATTGAAGATCTACCCATCTGTAGTTCTGCTGGTTTTATGTGCATTAGATAACTGGGATTTCCAGTTCTAAATAACTGAGTTTGCATAACCACTTTTACAGACATTTTATTAAGAAATGTAAACATATCCTTCATGTCAACTGACATGCAAGAACAGTGTAATTAATAATCCATTATCTCAAAGTTGTTTAAAGTAGCTGAAAGAGTAGCATAGAAATAACAGCTATTTGTTTTTCAAATTAGTATGAAGTCATTCTGCTCAGAAATTCTAGCGTTGTAATCTATAAGTGCTATATTCCTATGCTTTTTATGAAGCATTTCTGAAATGCCACTGAAACTGTTAGAATTTTCTTTCTATTTTCTGCAGAAATTTTTGTCTTAAGTGTATCATGTAAGATAAGAAAGTTGGAACTAGGCTGGAAGAAGTTGCTTGTTATAATATCCCTATATGAAGAAAGTAATCTTATTTCTCTCAGTCATCCATTTTTTCATTGACTTTGTTATGTGGTTCATCAAATTAAATCGATCTCGACCTGTCATGCAACCACAGAGTAAGAATAATATCTTCATCGCATATGAGCAAATGCTCCTTACTAATCCTACAAGGATGGGATCAATCTCAATAGTGTTAACTGATCCCAGCTACATAAAGACTGTCTTATGGAAGGTTTGGGCACTGGAAAACGTAATGTTTAATAGCTTGCTGTAATTTCTCCATTAAAGCTATAGATGGAACAGGTAAAGCGTACAGATCACAGGTTTCACACTGGGAAGAAAGTAAAAGCTTCTAGTAATAGGATTAGTTGATTATAATTGAGCTACTATGTATAGACTTCTGAGGGTGAGAGAGATAGTGATACAGACAATAGTTACCCATCCATGTTCCACCACAGGAACCTTTCAAGAATTATGATCTCTGCATTTGTCAGTCCATTCTCTATTTCACATAATTACTCCAGAATTAGTAATGCATGCAAAATGGTGCTGAGACACTGAGGTGCTGCAGATAGATACACAAAGCAGGCTACTTTGATTCATTTTCCTGTAACAAACAAAATAAATTGATGAAAGAACTGTTTCCTATAGCCTGAAAGCCAACTCACTCTGAATTGCTAAAACCAGGAAGAATATGGAGATTCCTGAGATGTTCAGTTGTCACGCCTCTGAGCCTGGCTTTGCACAGCCAATAGGTAAAAGAGCTGATTTTTCTGAGCCAGTTTTTGTGATAAAAGATATCATCCTTGGCAGAAACCCTTTTTATCAGGCTAAAAGTAGCATAAATACTTACTAAATAAATAATTCCTGTGGTGCCCCATGCTGCCACATGTAACTTGGGTGTGTCACCACATCACAGTCTGTAGAAACAGAACTCGTTAATGAAATATTACAGTTATCATTCATCTACTTGAAAGTATAAAACCCCAGTTTTTAAGATGTTGAATGCTGTTATATCAAACTGGATGAGCAATTATATATGATTTATTTATGATATTCCAAACTGGTAAAACTCCTGGTAATAAAAGTTGTATTAAAACTGTCTGCTACAGACAGATCCTATGACTTTTTAACAAATGGGGGTGTGTATTTTTTTTTCACTATTTCTGATCAACCTCAGCTTTCATAGAGCTGTGTAGCACACCAGAGGCATAAAATCTTTAGAGGAAATACAATCTTTATAAAGACTTCAGAGAATATTCTTGTTCTGATTTCAAAAGACTTCGAAGTCCATATGAAAAAAGTAAAATAAATCACTGCTAGAAAGAAAATATATACGATAAAACCACCATGAGGCTTACAAATCAGTTCTCAAATCCTGTGTCCCTGTTTCAGCCACAGTAGCTCAGATCAATACTTATTATTTCAACAAGTAAAAATTATATTTCCTCTACCCACATTTAACATTTTAATGAATCAAACAGTAAGCATTATAAAAGCATTCAAAAACTGTACATATATATTTTTCCTTCATTATGTCTGCTTGTAAATAAAGCATGTAGTAGGGAATTATAGCCTCACAGTCTTGAACAAATTTGAATGCAGTAAGCTGCTATAGATATGAAATATTAATATGATGGGGTTTTTTTGTTGTTGGTTTTTTGTTTTTTTTTTTAGTGAGAACAGGCAGCTGTAAAGATGGCAAGTAAATAAGTAACAATTTATTTAATCCTTTTTGTCATGTCTTGAGTAATCTTCAGTTGTAAAACTGGGATGGATATCTTAGGCTGAGAAACCTTGGATGATCTGAAAAATTCTGCTGCATAGAAACACTATTTTCCATCTAAAGGTTTTTACTCTTAAATGAATCACTTCTTCTTTATCTACAAAACAGGACAAATTCGAAGAGACACTGCATGGTTGAGGTCTAACCCCCTTGCTGAAGCTTGGCCACCTAGACTAGGCTTGCCCAGGACTACGTTTTAGAATATTGCAAAGAATGTAAATTCCACAATCTCTCTGGTAACCTGTGTTAGTCCTTGGTCACCCTCACAGTACAAAGAAGTGTTACCTGAGGTTCAGGAGGAGCCTTCTGTCTTTCAGGTTGTGCCTGTTGCCCCTGGCCCTGTCACTGGGCACCACTGAAAAGAGTTTGGCTCCATCTTCTTTGTACCCTCCCTTACTTAAGTAATTGTATACTTTGATGAGCTTCTCCCTCAGCCTCCTCCAAGCTGAGCAGTCCCATCATTCTCATTCTTTTCTCAGATGAGAGATACTTCAGCCCCTTAATCATCTTCATGGCTTTCTGCTCATTTCTCTCCAACATGTTCATGTCTCTCTTGCATTGGAGGCCCAGAACTGGACACAGCACTCCAGATGTGACCTCACCAGTGCTAAGGGGAAGGATCACCTCCTCAGCCTGCTGCCAGTTCTTTGATGCAGCCCAGGATAGCATTACTCTTCGCTGCAGAAAGGGGACATTACTGGCTTGTGTTCAACTTAGCATCCACCAAGACCCCCAAGTTCTTTTTTTGCAAAGCTGTTTTCCCTCTGGGCAACCCCCAGCACACATTGCTGTATGGGGATGTTCCTCACCAGGTGCAAGACTTTGCTCTTTTGAAGTAGGGCCCTTTCTCCAGCTCAGCTTTCCAGCAGATCAGCCACTGCTCCCAGGTTCCTGACTTTACTGTAGTTACACTCTGCCCCATCATAGACCCCTCAGGTACACAGCTATTTACTGGCCTAGTTAATGGTATGAAGTATCCACAGATCACCACTCTCTGGGCATGGTCATTAAATCAGTTTTTAGTCCACACCAGAATATAGACCAAATATGGATAAAAAGTGAAAATCTAGGATAATAAGTGATAATCTGTTGTACTTATAACACTAGGACTGCACTTATAATGCTAAAAATATGGATGGATTAAATTCTGTACTGTTTTCCAAGGTTCTTCCTCAAATAATTTATCATTACTGTAAATTCAAAATTAGTGAATGTAGACATGTGCTTAACTAAGAATTTGCATAAATATTTTTCTGAATATGGATCTCAAACTGGGTATTAAAGTTGCAGTTTGTCTCTTGTTTGTACTTATTTTACCTGTCTACAACTCTTTGAAAGGAGGCCTAGGTCCTCAATCTAGGTAATTTTTATTTTGTAGAAGGACATGCATCTTGTTGAAATTTCCTAATCTACACACAACTATATTTCAAAAACTTTCCATCATGTTATATATCTTAATTGTTTCTGTGATAATAATCCATATTGATAGCTGTATACTGTTTTAAATTAAATTGATAGTAATAAAATGCACTAGTAAATCTTTAAATATTGAATCTCATAATTATGCAATTTCACTTTCCAGCATCCAGACTGTGAATGACATGGTATTCAAGGGGTCTTCTGAATAATTTATTTTCAAAGTAATTTATAAACTTTAAAAAGGGATCATGAGAAAAAGCAAAGCATCACACTGAGCACAGTGTATTATTACTCAGTGTTCTTGCTCATGGGTCAGTGAACAGTATCTTATTCTTTACTAGCATATGGCTTGCAAAATAGCATCCTGTCTTGATTTAAGAGAAGTGACAGCTTACCTACAGCTTCCTAAAGTATTATTCCTCAAACATGTTCCTCATAATTTCTTATTTAAACTTTTTTTTTCACCATAGTCTCCCTCCCATCTCTGGCTAGTTTTGAGTCCCTTTCCCATTCCAAATTCCATTTCTATTTCCCTCCACCCTCTCCCTCACTTCCCCCACATCTACTACTGTCCAAGGCTTCACATTCAAGTCTTCATGAAAATATTCTTTCTCACTTTTCTTTTTGGCCCTCTTGCCCTGACTTTTAATATTTAAGAGCATCCTTCTGACTTCTGAGGCAGCAGAAGAAGTCATCTTCTGATTTTGATGCTCTTTTTTTTCTTGAAAAGAAAATAAAATTTAACCTGTTTGTTTTGAAAGGCATGTAGAAAAATAATATATTAATGTAAGTACTCACCAGTGTTTCTGTTTTTCACAAGTTATTCAAAACCTGTGCAGACAATGAGTCAGTGAAAGAGTTAAAGTCTGGCTTGGTAGAAGCATCTGTCAATGATAAATAAAGGATATGAACAGAAAAGCTACTTTCATGATAAACAAGTGTGTTTTTCTGAAAAGTGATAAAAGTTTGGTGATATGATCTGGTGCTGTATCACATTGTGCTCACATCTAGAAAATGATCTCATATGGCTGTTCCTCACATGAAATGCCTTTGTCACAACAATGAAATAAAAGAAAAGTTTAAAGCTGGGGAATTACCAGTCCAAGCAATCTTTATAACCTTGGATATCTTCAAATATAAACAGCAAATGCAATACAGACTGCAAGATATTTTTTCAACCAAAACATTTTATTTAATCTGTAGATAAATACAGATATCAGTTTCCATATATATTATCAGCTGTACGTGTAAAATGAAGATTATAGCTGTAAACTGATGTGTTTGTCAGACGTGCAAACCCCAGTTTTAAAATAATTAAAACAGTCAATTTTAGACAAAAAGATATCTGACATAAATGACCACTCTTCCATATTCCAAAGACCAAAGTAAGTGACAGAAAATTACTCGGGAAATGTCATCAACAGTTTGTTTTACTGCATACAGGCAAGAATACTGCTGAATACTGTTCTCTATTCCCTCTCCTGAATACTTTAAATATTTAATTTACAGTATTCCTCTGATTTTATCTAGAATGTGGAAAACCAGCATAAATAGTCCTACTCTGAATATTGTAAACTTGATATGAGCAATATTCAATTTAAAAAGAGATCTATATAGTATTATTTCTTTGACACACCTTTAGTAACATTAAAAGGTGGACAGGCTACTGTTGCTATAGGATATAGAATTCACATGAAATTAACTGGAATTTGAAACACGGATCAATGATGAAATATTTTCAGTAGGAGTAAAATCTTTGAACTTGATCCTTGTCATGGACAATATATGACCATCTTTACAACCTCAACTGAGAAAAATTCTTTCAGTTAGTCATTAAGACTGAAGTAAATAATTTTCACAGTAAATGGCACAGTATGAGTCACGTTTTGGAAAGAAAAACCTCAGAAAATACAGGACAGTAATTTTTGTTTCCTTCCCATTTCAAAACTGCATTATGCTGACATGTTTGTGCAGTTCTCTGGGCAGTCCTAATCCTTTCATCTCACATATATTTTTAGATTAGGAAGACTATTACCTTTGCATTTTCTATTTTCTTATCACGTGGCATGTTTTTCTTGGCCTGTAAAAGCCTTTTTTTTTTTTCATCATGCAATTTTTCTTGCCTCCTCATTTGTATATTACTTTTTTACCTCCCCATTTGTAATACTTAGCCACAGCCTCCTAGCATTTCATGTAGTTTCTCTGTTATATCCTTAATAATTGTTCAAAACGGCAATATCAGAAGTCAAGGACTATGATTTTTAGTATCAATCTTGATCATCTTAATTATGAACATTGCTGCCCAGAGGTGGTTTCAGGATGAGAAAGTTCATGCACTAAGAGATAATGGCTCATGATATATATGACCTCTCAGTTTAACAAGAATTTTATCAGATTGTAACAGTCTCTTTCATGCTTGGTTTCTCCTGTAATCAAAGTACCCTGAAGGAAACACCACATTTTGTTCTTCACCAACAAAAAGATGAAAAGAAAAACAAAACAGAAAAGTCAGCAGCACAAAACAAATTTTGACTGATGGATTCATTTTAGAGATTCTGTTTCAGTTTTTCACATAATCTCAATTTGTCTTCCTCACCTGCTTTGAAAAGGAGAAATTATTTGCACACTTTTGCTCTAGAACAAGTCTGTGTGTCTTGTGGTTTGGCATGCTACCAGAAACACACTCACCAGAGTAGGTTGGTGCTGCATGGCTTTAAGGTAAATGGATTTACATTTGCAAAGATACAATGTTCTGCTGCAATTGTAAAAGATGATAAAAATTTAGCTCTGAAGGCAGCAAACAGCATCACACATTATTGTGTTTCTAATGGGAAGACTGCACAAAAGATATCAGCATTTTAAAATCATTTATCCTTAATGGACCATTGGTGTGCTGGATAAATTTCTTCTATGAATAACCCTTTTGCAATCCCATTATGACTAATGAGGTTGTAATACTTTAACCTAAACCTAAATCTGAGGCAGTATGAAAAGAAAAGTTTCATTCATTCTTCATTTAACAAGATATCAGGTTGGTTGGAAGGGTGGGACTTGGTGATCTCTTGAGGTCCCTTCCAACCCCTAACATCCTGTGATTTCTGTGATCAGAGCATACCAGTCAACCTCCATTGCTTATGGTGAAGTAGGTCCTGATTTTCCCCACTTTGATAGATGAAACGCAGGAAATCCATGTAACAGTCATTCATTGTAATTCTGCAATTTGAAAAGAACACTTTTATACATAATTTATCAAGAAAGCACATTTCTCAACTGAGTATCCTGCCTCTGAAGTAGGTATTGGAACAATTTAGGTAATTAAACAACTTAGTGCCCTAAAAAGCAGTTTTAACTTCAGAAATTTATGAATATTGATTAAACTTAATGATCTGTTTAAAACAACTAAAAAGGCATTTTAAATGTAGCTCCTGAATAGCCTGAGGATGCTGATAACTTCCACAAAATAGAGTAGGAACTGATATGTACCCACCTCACATGTTATTATAACACTAGTAAAAACATAGAAGTTTGGATTTACTAAATGTTCCCGAAGAGGAACAATTAGTCTTGAGTGTAATGCAAACAGTTCTGGATTTTTGTAGTATGGCTACTGATTCAAAAATAAGAATTACAAAACCAAATAAAATCACACATTTGAGAAGCTTACTAAGAAGCTGCAGAAGCAAAATGAAATTGCATCAGCAATTATGAATAGATTGTCTATCTCTGCCACCATGTTTTGGGAGCTTCCTTTAGACATAAACTATTACATGCCTAGTTACAGCAAAAAAAATTACTCCTTTTGATCTTATGTTCAGAAATCTGACCTTGAAATAACTGAATATAAATCAAGTAACTGAAATTAAAATTATTAACCCAACACAATCTTCAGGTAGAATTAGAGAGATTTACAAACAGTTTTGCATAAATCAAGGCAATGTTGTATATTTGCTTATAGTAACAGAGGATCTTCTTCACCAAATTATACAATAATCACACATTTGTTTAGGTACAGTTTTAATAATATCATTTCTCTTGACACCAAGAGACTGGAGGTCCAGGTTGCTAACAGCATATCTGAATACATTAGAGGATTATGTTTACAGCAGTAAATGAGAAAGCTTTCTGTGAATAATAAGCAAGCTTTTTTATCACATGTTGTGATCATCAGATGTAGCTCCCTTGTCATGAGGGAAACAAAGAGAATACAACATTGTGATTGGTACTAACTATGAGGGTTTGGGGAATCTGCACAAGAGACAGAACAGTTCAATATGCTGAAAAATGACCTGGAGGAAGGAGTGAATAGAATGATCATATATCTTACAGAGGGTACAGTATTATTCAGGATGGTCAAGTCTAAAGCAGACTGAAAATCTTCAGAAGAATCTTATGATATTGAGTGGCAAAACAGGCAGACAGAATTCATTGATAAGAGGTGTGCTTGAATAAATGTATTCTAAGTAAATCCATACAGTGATATATTCTCAGCTATTATGTTACTGTCAGATCTCAGACAACATCCTCTCAGTGTTTTATAGCAGTCAAAATGGCAAGTAGATCATGAGCAGTTATTAAAAAGGGAAAAGAGAAACAGGAAATACCATGCTGCTCTTGTGTAAATGCATGGTACACTATTTCCCTTGTATGTGTTCTTTAAAGACATACAAGACACCAAAAAAATGTGATTAAAAAAAAGGATAAAAGAGGTAGATATGCTGCTGGGACTCACAGCTACTGTGAGAATTGTACAGCTCTTTTCAGCATGGAAAACAGGAGGAATGCTAGAGCATCATGAATAGTGTAAAAGATATGGTTAGTAAGGTTCACATAAGATTGATTGACTTGGTGGAGCTCTGCACAGTTCTTGGGTAGCAGTTTCACTAAAAAATGAAACAGTATTTTAATGTAAAACTACTTAATTAATTGTGGACTTTCTTATAAAAGAATTCTGTGGGGACCAAAACAGCTTCAAAAGGGGATTAGGCAAATTAGCAGATATGTAGCTATTAAACAGGTGGTTTGAACAATCTGCTACCTGTGGGAAATTTTAAGAAGGGAGAGATCAGTCTGTTCATGTAATCCTCAGTGACTCACGGATGATCAGCAAAAAAACATTTCAGGTCATTTGGAACAAGGTTTCAGGTTGTATAGACCAGTATTTTGCACATAGAAAATCAGCTCACGTTACTATCCCTGCATAGAAGTTACCTATTTACATAATAAAGTTAATATTAAGAGAGTTGGGCTTTTTTGACCTTTCTTAATGTTGCCACCTGAATAGAAAGTGAGTATTTGTGAGAGGGATATAAATGCTAATGTTGTAAACTTAGTGTTTGCTTAGAGATACCCTACAGAATTAGTCTTTTCTTATTCATCTCTGTTAAATGGAACAATGGAAATTACCATGTACAGAAGGAAGAAATTCAGGGCAGAAGAGAATCATATTAGTTGTGAATACCAACATGGCACGATTTTGGGATGGAAAAGCAAAGAAAAGGCAATATAGGTTTGTGGAAGGGGGGAAGTCTATGCAATAGCACAGAAGCAATCACAAAGAAAGACAAAGATGGGATTGAGCCAGAAGGTTTTCAGAATTAAGAAAGTAAGCCACGAGACTGATAAACAAACCCAATCAGGCTAGAAAACTCCAACTCTTAGCAGAGTAGCCGAGAAACAATATTAGAATTTAGGCAAAGAAATGTGTGCACAATTCACTAATTTTTCTTTTTATCTGTATGTGTCTCAGGGGTGAGATACACCAACTTTTTAGAAATAAGTGCAATAATAATAAAACTGTGCAAGCACAGGCCTGAGGGAATCAACTCCAGCAGTGACTTCAAGAGTTGTGAAACGTGGCACACTAAAGGACAATAGATCCACACCTAAGGAATATACCTTTTCACATGAAACCTCATCCTGTTCTACATACCTATTGTGCTAGCACAGATTATCCTACTGGACTGACTAACATGGCAATTCACAGATTCATAGAATGAGGGTGTAAAATGACAGTTTGTATCTGAGAATCTCTCTTGATTAAGCTAAAGCTAAACTTAACTAACATGACAAAAAAAAAAAATTTACATGCTGTCTATTGTGTCAACTTAAAGAAGTTTAGTTATTCCTGTTCTACAAATTACATTGATGCTAAATAGATGTATTACATATTATTCCCCAGCTCCATTTCCATTGCATTACTTCCCAAAAGCCTGAAAAACAACACTGAAAAAATAAAAATATCCAGTATACTCATATTAGAGAAAAAAGATCAAATATGCCACCTGTTTTCCTCAGACACATACTTTGTAGCATCTTTAAACCCAGTTTCCTCAGTTTCTAATTGACAAACACTGGTCCCCATACTATTGAAAAACAATACCTCACCTATGTTTCAGTGCACTGGCTTAAAATGAGCAAAGCAAGCAGTTGGATACAATCTCAGTGTCAAAAGAGCATGAAGAGCATTAGAAAAGCTGATCCCTTCCCTCTATTTTAGACTCAGCAGTCTATAAAATTTATAGAAAAGCTTATCAGTTTTGGCAATACACTCCTCAAGGAGCATGAGGGTTACTGAACTCTGTCTTTAGTACTTGGTGAATTCAATAGCATTCTCCATGAGAGCTCCTCTCCTTTATACTACTTGTTGAAGTATGCAACATGCCTTATTCTGCAGGGGTTTATCATGTTATTGAACCACTGCTGAGCACTGGAGCATTCTGAAGATCTAAAGTGCAGCATCAAAAGAAAAATAAAAAAGAAAACAAAAAATCCATTGGTTCAGAAAGCTTTAGGCTGAACTGACTTGCTTTTCCAAGGCAAATGTGAAATCCAGGCACATATGCAATAGAAGCTCTGTATAATCAATCTGGGAAAAAAATCACAAAGAAGCTCCATTTTTCCAAAGGAACACCAAAGATTAGCCAACCTATTTTTTATTATTTCTGCATACCTAAGGTGGAAAATTACTACATGAGCATTCCTTTAACTAAGTTTTATTGTGATATTCCAAAAGCCTACCTACACTGGTAAGCTATATGCACTGCATTTTAAAAGTAAATGAAGTACTGCCATAGAGTTATCTTTTCCACTGAATTATTGCTGGGAATAAAGAATTAAAAGGGGAAAAAAGTTCTGAAGTATTTTTTTTTTCTTTTTTTTCTTTTTTTTGTCCTCAGCAGTAATAGGAGCTTCTTTTCACTCCCAAGGGAATGATGCACATGTTCCCATGAAGGAATATAACATACTCTATCTCACCCACCCCGCTAGTTTTATTCTCTATTATAATTCTTTATTCTCTTATTCTAATACTCTAAAATCACTTCACTACCCTCAAAATCACACTCGCATGCACTGCCACCACACTTCTCTACAAATGAGGTGTTCCTGGACAGACTTCGAGCAGGATGAGGAGATAGTAACATTTCCATATGGCAGAAAGTTACATCTAATCAGGTAATTGTTGCTAATTAGCCAATAGACCTTTCTGATCAAGTGGTCTGGTTTGTGCCTTTACTAAAGATGGGTTGTGAGAGGGCAGTCCTGTAAATGGTATGTATATATTTCATGCTCATAGAAGACTGTATTTTCTTATTTTCTTCACCTCTAGTTCTCATGTCTGTGCTTCTTTGAGAAACAACCAGGTAGGCTGAGCTGGTAATTAGTCTGAGAGACAAAGGCTAATTGCCCAATTATACTAAGGAGGACAGATGGGAATGTTAGTGTCCAAAGCCAATTGGAACTGGTTGGTGTTTAATGACAGAGTCCAGACTATTATGCTGGATTAATATTCTTCTCTGGAAAAAGTTCATTCAGGTGTCACTAAAATCTCATGTTAAAAAAAAAAAAAAAACAAACAAAAAAACCCCAAACAATCAAAAAACCTGAAAAAGATCCAAACCCTAAAAAGCTAACAAAGTTAAAATAATTCCCTGGCTGGATGCCAAGTGCCCACTATCATTCTCCTCCTCAACTGGTCAGGAGAGACAAAATATGACAGGCTTGTGGGTCGAGATAAGGACAGGGAGAGATCACTCAGAAGTTACTGTCATGGACAAACCAGACTTGATTTGAAGAAATCTGTTTAATTTATTTCCAATCAAATCAGAGCAGGCTAATGAGAAATAGAACTGAATCTCAAAAAACTTTCTGCCATCTCTATCTTGCCAGGCCCAACTTCACTTTCAAATTTCTCTACCTTCTCCCACTCAGTGGCACAAGGAGATGGAGAATGAGGATTGTGGTCAGTTCATCACATGTTTTTTCTGCTGCTCCTTTCTTCTCGTGGGATAGGACTCCTCACACTCTTCCCCTGCTTCAGTATAGGGTCTCATGGGATACAGTTCTCAATTAACTTCATCAATGTGAGTCTTTTTTTCAGGCTACAGTTCTTCATGAACTGCTCCAGCATTGGTCCCTTCCATAGGGTGCAGTCCTTCAGGAACAGACTGCTCCAAATGTGGGTCCTGCAAGGGGTCACAAGTCTTGCCAGCAAACCTACTCCAGTACAGGCTTCTCAAAGGGTCACAGACTCCTTTGGGCATCTATCTGCTCCAGTGAAGGGTCATCCACGGGCTACAGGTGAAAATCTGCTCCACCATGAACTTCCATTGACCACTGCCTACTATCCATTGTTACTCTTTCATGTGGATATGAATGATACTGGGAGCAGAAACCTGAGTAAAATCAAGGCAGACTGTAAGGCTCTGTGGGCACAAGTGAAAAACATTGGGGCCCAAGTTACCTTTTCTTCTATCTTACCATCTAGGGGGGTGGGGGCAGAGAGGGATAGAATAATAATATTAATTTCTGGCTACATAATGAGTGTCATAGCAAATGTTTTGGTTTCTATGACAATGAGATATTCTATGATGACTGTAACTTGATAGGGTGGCATGGAATACACTTTTCTCGAAGAGGCAAGAAAATCTTTGGGGTCTAGACTGGCCAACTTAGTCAAGAGGGATTTAAAGTGAATTTATCAGGGGTTAGGATCAAACATGACAATGTACATGCAATTGAAGTGTGGGAAATAAACAGGAGGAAATAAACAGGAAGAACTGGAGCTCTGTGACCAGTCAGATAGTTAAGATATCATAGGAATAACTGAAACAGTGGTATGAGTTACACAGCTGGAGAATCATGGTAGAAGGCTATAGGCTGTGAAACTAAAGACAGGGCAAAAGAGGTGGAGGACTTGCACTCTATGTTAAGGAAAACACTGAATGCATAGAAGTCAGCTATGGCAGTTGTGGTAGCCCTACTGAATGCCTCTGGGTCAAAATCAGAGGGGTTTTCTCCAAGGGTGACCTTTTAATAGGCATCTGTGACCAACCAAGATGATGTGATCAATAAAGTAATACTCAGATTGATCACAAGCTTTGGGTCAAAAAAACCTGTTTTACAGGAGATTTTAACTACACAGACCTTTGTTGGAAGAACAACACTGCACCTCATTTGACATCAGTCAGGTTCCTGGAACATGTAGAAGACTGCCTCCTCACACAATTGTTGGATGTGCCAACCAGGGATGAGGCACAGCTGGACTTACTGCTCACTAACCAAGAAAAATTTTTTTTTTTTTTTGAATTGGCAGGGTTGGAAGGGACCTCAGAGATCATCAAGTCCAACCCTTGATCCACTACCGCTGCAGTTACCAGACCATGGCACTGAGTGCCACATCCAGTCTCTTTTTAAATATCTCCAGGGACGGAGAATTCACCACTTCCCGGGGCAGCCCATTCCAATGCTTGATCACCCTCTCAGTAAAGGAATTCTTTCTGATGTCCAACCTAAACCTCCCCTGGCACAATTTAAGACTGTGCCCTCTTGTCTTGCTGAGGGTTGCCTGGGAAAAGAGACCAACCCTCCCCTGACTACACCCTCCTTTCAGGGAGCTGTAGAGAGTGATGAGGTCTCCCCTGAGCCTCCTCTTCTTCAGGCTGAACAGCCCCAGCTCCCTCAGCCTCTCCTCATAGGGTCTGTGCTCGAGTCCCTTCACCAGCCTGGTTGCCCTCCTTTGGACCTGCTCCAGGACCTCGATATTCTTCCTGAACTGAGGGGCCCAGAACTGGACACAGTACTCGAGGTGTGGCCTCACCAGCGCTGAATACAGGGGCAGAATCACTTCCTTGGACCCGCTGGCCACACTGTTCCTGATACAGGCCAGGATGCCATTGGCCTTCTTGGCCACCTGGGCACACTGCTGGCTCATGTTCAGCTTCCTGTCAATCCAGACTCCCAGGTCCCTCTCTGTCTGGCTGCTCTCAGCCACTCTGTGCCCAGCCTGGAGCTCCCCATGGGGTTGTTGTGGCCAAAGTGCAGGACCCGGCACTTGGCCTTGTTGAACCTCATCCCGTTGGAATCAGCCCAACTCTCCAGTCTGTCCAGATCCCTCTGCAGAGCCCTCCTGCCTTCCAGCTGATCCACACTCCCCCCCAGCTTAATGTCATCTGCAGATTTGCTGATGATGGACTCAATCCCCTCATCTAGATCGTCAATAAAGATATTAAGTAGAACTGGTCCCAACACTGAGCCCTGGGGGACACCACTGGTGACCGACCGCCGACTGGATGCAGGACCTTTCAGCACCACCCTCTGGGCCCGGCCCTCCAGCCAGTTCCTAACCCAGCGCAGAGTGCCCCTGTCCAAGCTGTGGGCTGACAGCTTTGTCAGGAGAATTCTGTGGGAGACGGTGTCAAAAGCCTTGCTGAAGTCCAGGTAGACCACATCCACAGCCTTCCCCTCATCCACCAGGTGGGTCACCTGATCATAA
This sequence comes from Heliangelus exortis, assembly GCF_036169615.1. Lineage (NCBI taxonomy): Eukaryota > Metazoa > Chordata > Aves > Apodiformes > Trochilidae > Heliangelus > Heliangelus exortis. The sequence continues at coordinate 68,813,164 of NC_092422.1, forward strand.
AAGGACATCAGGTTGGTCAGGCAGGACCTGCCCTTCCTAAACCCGTGCTGGTTGGGTCTAATCCCTTGCCCATCCTGCAGGTGCTGTGTGACAGACTTGGCCACAGTGACCACAATATTGTGGAGTCTGGGATACTGCTGAGCATAATGAAGGTTAATTAAAGAATGAAGGTTTTAGATTTTAGAAGAGCAAACTTCAGCTTTCTCAGGGCTCAGTTGGAAGGGATCCCATGGGAAGCTTCCATGGAGGCTAAAGGATCTAGTGAGTATTGGGAGTTTTTCCAAGAACACTCTCCTAGATAAGCAAAGCGAGTTCATCCCCTCTAAAGACAAGGGAAATAGGAAGAACAAGTGACCCCCATGGCTTAGCTGTGAGCTTCTGGCTCTGCTCAGAACCAAAAGGGAAATGTACCATAAGGAGAAAAGTGGAACATTACTGGTTGAAAATTACACGACCATTACTAGGGTATGCAGAGGAGCAAGAAAGTAAAAGCTCAACTTGATCTAAATTTGGCCAGGGATGTCAAAAACTTCAAGGAAGGGTTCTTCAGATATATGAACAGCAAGCAGAAACGGAGGAATAGTGTTGGCCCACTATTAAGTAGAAGAGGTGAACAAGTCACCATTAATGCTGAAAAGGCAGAGGTTCTCAACACTTTCTTCACCTCTGTCTTTAAGAGTGCTGTTAGGTCCCAGGCCATAGGAACAAAAGTTCAAGCTGAAGCAGATAGTGACCTGCCACCAGTGAAGGAAGAGTTGGTGTATCAACTATTACAGGAGCTTGACCTGTACACATCGATGGGTCCAGATGCCATCCACCCTAGGGTGTTGAGAGAGCTGGCAGATGAGGATGTGAAGCTGCTCTACATAATCTTTGAGAAGTCCTGGAGGTTGGAGGAAGGCTAATATCACCACAATATTTAAGAAGGTTTCCAAGAAGGACCCAGTCAATAATAGACTCACTATCCTCACCTCAGTCCCAGGGAAAGTCATGGAGAAAATCTTCTCAGGAATTACATGGGTCAATTAAAACATGACTGGTAACAGCAAATATGGATTTATGAGGGGTGCATCATAGCTAACAAGCCTGATGACCTTCTATGAGAAAGTAATCTGCTCAGTTGATGTGGGGTGAGAGGTGGACATCGTCTACCTGGACTTTTCTAAGGCTTTTGATACAGTGTCCTACTGTATCAAAAAGAAACTTAAGAAACTGACTTGGCATAACCTGGAAAAGTGGTCTGTGCGATGGGTTGGGAACTCACTGACAGAACCATACCCAGAGGATAACAATCAATATTTCACCCTTCAACTGGCAATCTGTCACAAGTGCATGTCCCCAGGGATCAATATTGGGCCCGATGCTGTTTAACATCTTCATAAATGACCTGGATGTTAGGATCAAGAGAACTTTGATGAAGTTCACTGATGACACCAAGATGAGTTGAGAGGTTGATAGCCCAGAGAGAGAGCTATCCTCCAGGATGACTTAGATAGACTGGATAAGTGCACTAACAGGAACTTCATGAAGTTCAGTGAAGTGCAGGGTCTTGCACATGGAAACACATAACCCAAGAGTGCAATTCAGACTAGGATCCACTTGGCTAGGGAGAATCCTTGTGGAATGCTGGGGGTCTTGCTGGACAACAGGTTCAACATGAGCAAACAGTGTGGTGCAGCTGCAAAGAAAGCCAATGGGATGCTGAGTCCCAGCAACAGGGCGATTACCAGCAGAGACAAAGAAATCACCATCCTCTACCAAATGCTTGTCAGACTGCACCTTCAGTGTTGCATCCAGTTTTAGTCTCTGCTGCAGAAAAAGGATGTTGACAGGCTGGAGACAGTCCAGAGAAGAGCCATGACGATGATCATAGGACTAGAGCACCTGCCATATGAGGAGAGGCTGAGAAAACTGGGTCTGTTCAACCTTGAGAAGAGGAGGGTTAGGGGAGACATTATTACAATGTACCAGTACTTAAAGGACAGTATAAAGAAGATGGAGACTCCCTGTTTACAAGGAGTCACACAGACAAGACAAGGGGCAATGGGCACAAGCTGCTCTTGAGAAGACTGTGTTTGAATATAAGAAGAAAGTTTTTCACTATGAGGACAGACAGATATTGGAATGGTCTCCTAGGGGAAGTTGTGGATTCCCCCACTCTGGAAAGTTTTAAGTCTCAGTGCAGTGAGGTACTGGGACATATCATATAACCAATAATATCAGAGGGGTTGGACAAGATGATCTTTGAGTTTCCTTCCAACCTAATATTCTATGAATCTTCGATACTGTGATTCCATGGGCTGCAAGAGGACAGCCTGTCTCACCCTGGTCCTCTCCAGAGGCTGCTACAGGGGAATCTCTGATTTGGGGCCTGTATTTCCTACTTCACTGACCTTGCTGTGCAGAATTGTTTCCCTCAGGTATTCTCACTCCTCTTTCTCACTGCAGGTGCTGTTGTGCAGCAACTTTTTCTCCTTCTTAATCATGTTATCCCAGAGGTGCTACTGTGGTCATTGATATGCTTGACCTTGGCCAGCAGCAAATCTTTCCTAGTGTTTGGCCTATTGTACATGGGGAAATCTTTTTGCAGCTCCTCACAGCTCCTCCCTGTTATAATCTGATAAAATTCTTGTTAAACTGAGAGGTCATATATATCATGAGCCATCTCCTATAGACCCTACTAGCAAAATGTTGACATGCAAACTCAATATATCATCCTACATGTTATATTATTAAACTATTCTATTAGCTGTCAAAAAAAAAAAAAAGTGCACTTTTATGAAAATCATAGTACAGCTATATCAATTTGCTTTTTAAATTAATGTTGTAATCGTTGCCCCTTCTAACACCTTGTGAAGCACTGTCACAGAATGCAGACTGGATTTCAGATTAAACAAAATTCAAAGATGAGTTATAGAATTGTGCCTAATGTCCTTAAATAGTAAGAGGCATTCAAGACCAGACTAAAGATATTATGAATGAAAACTCCATAAATTTATATACTGTGAACATCATGTACTGAGCACCAATTGCTTTGCTGCAGAAACCTATCTGTAAATGTAAAATCAAATAGCATGTGTTTGTTAAGGTATACATAATATCAGAGCCTCTGAATTGTTTTCCTGTTCTTAGCTGTTCTCTGAAGTAATATTTTATTTCTATTACAAGCAGGTACTACACAGGGAGATAAATCTTAGTAGGCTAAAATAAACCTTTGTTCATATTTCCATTGTTTTAAGTCTTAAAATTAAGCTGCAACATTTTAGAAAGTTTTATTCCTTTTAATTCTATTTTTCATAACCAAATTTTCTAACTCTGTTAATTATTCATTCATGAATTGTTGCATTATGATGATGTTTGTAATTATATGAGTATTGTATATATCCAGTACAGCAGAGATACTAAGCTCATTTTTAGGTAATAGAAGACTTTCAAGCTCTTTTGCACTCTTCAGCAAGAACATCCTTCACGTTTTTTTCTGGTGAGAAAGAAGGACGTGCAAAAAGTAAAAACAGGATGGCAGAAGCTGTTCTCAGTAGCTGATCCCTGAGATAGTATTTTTTAGTGGTAAACTTAAAACCAAAGGCCATATCCACTAGTCTACTATACATGTTCTATGCAAGAACAGACTACTAAATTTTATTGGATAGTTAGCTTTTACATTGCCAGCAGGAGATCTTTATGAAATATTACAATAAAAACATGTTTTTTCAAGAAGCAGTAATATAATAAAATGCATCACTAGTTTTGATTGCATTGATAGCTTGTAGGAATAAAAAGTCCCTTCAGGGAGATGTGCTTTGTGTTCATAAGGAATAGAAAAGATGCTATTTTGCAGTGTACTAAAACCATGGGAACCATTAGGTTTGTATAATAAAAATCTTGTAAACACTGATAGTTTTATGGTTAGTCTTTTCAGCAGCTGTTTTGTGTAAGAATCTGTGGATGCTTGAAGTCATAACACTTTTTAAAAGGACCATATTAGCTATTTATTAACTCAGTCTAAATTTTCACTGCCCTAACTTAGACAACCATGAAAAGTATTCCAATTTCAATTGATTGTAATAAGTTATTTTCAATTTTGTGTAATAAGAAACAATTTTGGAGGGTCGATTGACTTTAGAGCATGGATATTATCTTCTAGTGAGGATACAGAAACCAGGAGCTCTTCCGAGAGAAGAATGGGGAAAAAAAAAAAAAAAAAAAAAAAAAAGTTAATCAGGCAGAAAAATTCAGCATCACTTGAAAGAGGCAAATATGCATCATTGCTCAACACAGTGGGACAGATTAAATGCAAATGTATACAGTTAAAGTGAATTGTGTCATAGACATGTTTCAAGTTCATCTGCAGTAATTCCTACAAATGTATGGACTCAAACTGAAGGAAAGAATTCAGTTTATCTGGAAGTAGATTTGGTTAGGTCAAAGACAGCCCACAGACCTCTTCTGTGTGATATGAATAGACTTTAAGGGTTTACATGAGATCAGAGGGATGGGGCAATTGTATTGGAGAGAAGACAAATTAATAAAAAACTTGTGTGGAAATCTAACTCAATGGATTTAGTTAATTCAATGAAGGGTAAAACTTTACACTGGAACTGCAAGGACACAGCTGTACAAACATTTCTATTTTCATATTTTTAAAAGTTATTGACAATTTAAAGAGTTTCTTATTTTCTTCCTTCTGTCCATAGAATGACATTAAAAAGTAAAGCCATTAAAGGAAAATTTTTCAACACATGAGAATTAATTAAATGGAATCTTGGGACCGAAGTGTGTCTATAAAGAAATATGAGTCTCTGCTTAAACTCCCATAAGCCAGTGAAAGTTTGAGAGCTGTAGTCATAAACGTATTTCCTTTCCTAACAAACATGAATGCAAATCCATTTGAAAAATTAATTTTACTTGAAAAAAATATTAGCAATATACATTCTTGTGTCTTAGATTTTACTGTTTTAGGTAAAAATAATCTAAAATGTGCGAGATCATTAATTTTACCATCACAGCCTACTTTCTTTCTCCCCCCCCTTTTCATTTTTCTCCCTATTTTTATAAGTTTCTATGAATTTATGCTCATTGAATATTAAATGTTTTTCTTCAGCGTGTTTTTATTTTAATCCTTGAATTTTAATACCACTGAAAGGAGACCTCATGAATCAAGCTCAGAATAAAAAGAAAAAGATCACTCTATTTGCCAGTGTTTCAAGCATTAAATTAATATTCCTGAAGTTCATTCATGAAGTCTCTAACCTGTAATTAGGATTCAGGCTGTGCTGGTGATTAGACAGGAAAAAAAATCAGCCCACATAGAAATGCAGCTTTTAATTTCAATCCAATAAGGGAGAACAAGCACACACCAAAAAATGTTTCTGTAGTACATAGATACAATTATTATAAAGGAAAAAGGTAAAAAAATCCCAAACAACTTGTAACCTTAATGAACACAAAATAAGGTAATTTAGCCCTGAGAACTCCCTGCAACAATGTGCATTTTCTTAGTATCAATCCTGTTCACCAAAACTTGTCAAAGTTGATGAAAAAGTTTTTCCATAATTTATCTAGTGTTCTTCATTATATTACAATATGTCTAAGCTTACTTATTAGATATATGATAGATAGATACATGCAAATGAAGGGTAAGATGGTATTTGCTACCAACATACAAGCAAGCAACAAGACAGCCAGACATATTAAAAAAAAAAAAAAAAAATCCCACCAAAACAAGAAACCAATTCTTTGAAGTATTACAGGCTGAAGAACATTACTAGTGCAATGGCCATTTAGCACCCTTGGAGGTAAGATAATCCAAATGCTTCCAGTATTCAGAATGGAAAACTAAGCATTTGTATTTGCTGCAGGGAATTCAGTTAAACTAAATTACATCTGAATAGGCTGAATCCTGATCTTAGTTGACATTCCTGAAGTTCTGTGAGCTCCACTGTTGTCTGATGGTTGTTCAGAAGGGTTTATAAATAAAATTCTATTTAGTTTTAGTGATCTGATTTCAGACTTCTGAAAATCTTAGTTGGAATGTAATAGTGAAGACTCCTCAGCTGCTGTTAGCTTATTAATTGCTTTTTGTCAATAGATTTCTTCAATAAACACAGGGTTGTGTTAATTTTAACAGAAGTTATTGTGTAAAACTAAATTTTCAGAGTGATCGATCTAAATAGTTAAGTCTTGCTTAACAGATCTTAAAATCTATATTGGCAGTTTCTTTTAGCTACTTGGTTGACTAGTTGAAGTGGTAATTTTTATGTCTTGTATATTGTAAAACAGAGCAGAATAACATAGAAACTACAGAACAATTATTTTTCCCAAGCATGTTACCCTTAGGAATTCACATTTTCTGCCTTTTCCAGGGAACTCCACACATTTCCCAGCTTAAATCCATCACCCATCCCTCCCAGTAAGACCATAAGCATCAACTGATAAAGATATTATCCTTTGTGAGAAGAACCAGAAGACACTTAAACTGACAGAAACATCTCTTAGCACTTTATCTGTTTTTAGATCTACAGGACATTCTTGTAAATTATTACTTGATATTGAAACAACAAAAGAAGGCCAAACGTTAATATTTAGAAAAAACAAAAGTATTTAAATGCAATCTAATATTTTTTTTTTCCAGAACTTCCCATACATATTGATGATTAATTTTGTTGTGGTTATATAGCTCAGATTTCAGAAGAAGTTAAGGTTAAGGAGGAGAACTTTAAAATCTATAGCAAACACTAGTCTATTTCTAGTTCTGGGCCATTGGCTGTATTAGGAATCTGTGGACCAGTAAATAGCTTTTGCATTGTTAGTAAAAGCCACAGAATTTCTGTTGACCTCACAGTCAGGCATCTCATGACTTGTCTTAGCTCATCATAGAATAAACTAACAGCAGATTAGATTAACAGAAATTAAAACCTGCCCCTATTTATGTGGCTCAGAATTTTACAATTGGTATTGGTATGACTGGAAAAGAATAAGGCCAGAAGAGATGTTGTGTGACTATCTGGTGCCATATGTAGTAGTAGTATAATAATGTAGGCAGCTTGAAAACTAACTCATGAGAAAGACATAACATAACATTCTGTACTGCCCTATCAGTTACAGTCTCACACTATGTTTGTACTGCGTGACCCTGAGTTTTTCCAACACATGAGATTCAATTTTCTTTCAGATTTGTTTGTAAAGCCCATGTACCACAGGGAAAAAAAAGAAGGAAAAAAAAAAATAGAAATTGTTAAAGTAGTGGAAGAGTTGAATTCACGATGTGAGAACAGGAAGAAGAAAAGAAAGGAGATGAGTAGACAGTACAGGACAACAAATAAAAGCATAAGAAAGGAATAAAAGAAAAATGAGAGTGAAATTTATGGAACATAGTAAGGTGAGAACTTGTTATAAATTTTGCAATAATGTTCTTTTGTTACTTCCTTGGGATCAGACACACCTGAAACATTGTGTATTTATGAATTTAAACACAGAGCCATTATCTGACCATAAAAGAAAAGATGTTCCTTTGTTTTACCCTACTTTTAATTTTTTTTAATGTGTTTAGAAGTGACATTGTACTAAAAGCTTACCATTTGTTTAAGAAAGCTTTGGTTTTTTTGGATTTCTATCTCTGTTAACCATCAAGCAATTGAAGAAACAAACAAAAAAAGAAAAAGATATGTTTGTAACTTGGTTCTTTCGAAGAAAGAACCACAGAAAGACATACTGTTGGTTTATCAAGTAGTAAAGTTTCTGGAACATTTCCTTACCAAAAATATTGTTTTCTCTAATAATTAATTGCTTCAAGATTTGTGACTGATACCTTACAGAATTTGAGTATTTGCCTTTAAACACATATTCCTTTCTGAAAGTGACCTTGGCACAACAACCATGAAAACTATGAAAAAGGTTTCACTGATCCTTTGAGGGCACATATAATTCTTTGAGAGGCCAAGACACCAACAAACTAGAAAGTAAATTAAAAAAAAAATTAAAAAAAATCATTTGAGGTTGTCAAAAGATGAGTCTCAAATTCTGTCAAATTGTCTAAATGATGACAAGTAGAAGGACGTGTATATCAATTTATATGATTTTATAGCAATCATAGAAGGGTATTAATAGCAAAGAGAAATGATTTAAAGGAAAAAGGAAGAGTAAGTATGAGAAATTGAAGGCAATTAAAAAATCAGAAGGTAATTCATAATTTCAGAAATAATTTCTGGCCCAGGATCTGTTAAACATATTGCTGGGTGATGAAGCAAAGAAGCCGTAGACTGTGATATTTATGAGACCAGAAAAACTCCAAGGTGTTTAGATGAGTAGGGCAAATTAGATAGAAAGTAGCAAAATTCTAGAGATTGGAAATAGAAAATTTCTCTGATTAATTTCTCAATTTCATTTCCAATTAAATTGAACTCAGCACTATATCAAAGCTGAATGATACACGGTTACTATAAAAATGAAATATTTCTGTGAATTTTTTTTTTTAATTTTAAATATAGTGAGACAAACTAAAACATAACAATATTTTAGAATAGCCCACCACATTCTGTGAGAGAGAAAGAGTGCTTATATAGATAGGCAATAAAGCTTCAGGAATTGTTGAGTCGTTTTCTTCTTTAGATTGACACTTGTCTGAAGGTACAAGTTACAATCCTATCATCAGAGGTTTTATCTGCACCACTGAACTGCGTGGTGCTTAACAGCTCTACACTTTTCTGTAAGTGTCCGTGTGCATTAAATTTAACATTTTAAAAATAACTTGCTCATGTTAGAGATACCTGTGCTGAAGCAATCAAAACCTATTTTTTTTTAAAAAAAAACAACTCATTTTTCATTTTTTCATTTAAAAACTTAAAAATTGATCTCTTTACTGAGTAGAAAAGTCATTACCTGAAAAATGTCTTGGAGAAGGAATCCTGAAGTGTTACATTTACTATTGCTGTCTGTGCAGAGACCCGGATGGGGAGGATGCTATTGAAGTAAGGCCTGGGGACATGTAGAATCCATTTTCCATCATAGCAAGGACAGAAAAACAAACAATGAAAGAGCCCAAAAGCAGACAAACTTGAAAGGGAAAAAAATGAAAACCTGGAGTCACTGATGTGTGAAAGCTTGGTACATTATTTTTTTTTCTGAAATTTACATCAGCCTTCTGTGGACATGCTTTGATATAGGAATACCTTTTATTAGATTTTGAGCTTTTTCAGCAATCTCTATTTCCAGTGTCTTATCCCTTTATTTCAGTTGGGCATTCAATTCTTTACCTGAAGTCTTTGAGAAAAGATTTTTTTGTTTTCTTTTGAAAATAAGCTATTTTTGTTCTAAGCATGGATTTCATTAGGCTGAGAGTGTCAGGGCAAATTAACTATTCCAGAATGGCAACATGTTGCAATTATTTACAGAATAGATTGCATATAATAATACTCATAACAATAAAAATAACAATCCAATTTATTTTCAGATATGAGAATGACTGTAGCTGTGTTTAACAGATTTATATATGTAGTCTTCATAAAAGCTATACCATCAGGCTCTTGCACCTTAGTCTTCACAGAAAAGATGGAAACTGGTGATATATATCAAAGAAGTTAAAAAGCTGAGTTGAAGGAAGATTTCACAGTACCAGAGGCCCCATGAGCATTACAAAGCTCACAACATTTTTGGTTCCCTCTTATGACAGTAGGACTGGACAGGTTGTCTGTAATCATGAATATTCACTTGAAGGTGTAATTCTGGCAGCCACTGGGTAAGGAGTTTAAATATATATTGGGAAGCCTTAGAAATGCAACATATATAGGACTGTGGTTTCTCTAAGGGCTTATTGCACAAAGTAACAGTACTATCAACGGGACTGGGGGAAGTTTAACTCATTCATCAGGTCTGAGAACTTGAAAAAAGTCTATTGAGCATCCTGATACTGAAATTAAATTAAAATTTCAGTAGAATTAAATCTTACCCAGGTAATATCAATATTATGATAGTTTCTTCTACATAGTTAAAACATAAAGTTCAAAATTCATTGATAACTGCACTTTCAATATATCACTCTTTGGTATCACTTCTTATACTATGTTCTTCATATACAGCTTTTCAAGCACCCTTCACATCTTATCTCCTCACTGCAATGTTCTTTTCATCTCCTTATTTCCCTTTCAATCACATAACACGCCACTTCTCATTTAGAGGCTCAGACAACAGATATTTTAAAGATGTATTTTAAGTGCACAAATCTGAAAGTTGCACCCTCTTCTCCCTCCCCTGCTCCTGTATATGCAAGACATGAAGCAGTGTTAACAAATGCAGTTTTTGCTGGAGACAAGCATCAAAATTTACCTTGTTTTTCTACTTCTACCTTTCAGCTTAAATAGCCTATCTTCAAAAGACTGCTACAGGCTTGCACCCAAAAAAACCAAACAAAAAATAATATCCCAAAGAAAAATAAAAGACCAAAAAAACAACCAACCAACAAAAAATCCTAAAAAGATCCAACCAAACCAAGAAATCATCCTTCCATCTTGTTTTCTTTCTAACTTTTTTTTTTTTTTAGATTAACTGTGCAATTTAGATTTTCACCTGTGCAAGTCTTTGTTTCAAACAACAAATTTTTTTTTAGGCTTGGTATTTAATTTCTTTCTTTTCTATATTTTTTTTTCTTGCTCACTCTTGATCACAATTTGCAGACTAGAGATCAAAATATAAAAAGAAACACATGAAAGCTTTCTGGGTGCAAAAGAGATGTGCAATTTATTTTCTTACACTCTCCAAGCATCAGGAAGTTACCTTATGAAGGCACTTAAAAGAGGACATTATATTTCAAAGAATATATTTATTTTTCAGAAAAAATGAAGCTGGAAAGACTGAGTGTGGAAAAAACAACTGATCACTTATGTCACAAGGAAAAACTATTAGGCAGATAGGATTAGTAAGCAAGTATGAATTATTTATTATTATTTTTAAATTTTCACTCTTGCTTTTTATTCTTTTCAGGTGCAATTGAGTTAGTAATACAGTCATGACAATATTTTTCCCTAATCCATCATAGGGATAATTTGACTGATCATCCCTTTGTTAAACAAGATGTAGTACAGGCAGAACAGGTCAAGAATTGTGCTGCAGCACATATATTTATTCCACACAAAGAAATAACATTCAGAAGTTAACTATCTGTCATGTCATAATTACCCTTTTGAAACTCTATACAAGCTTTATTTATAGGATAAATACTCTCAAAGCCTTACACTAATTCTTTTACTGTCCTATACTACATAGATGCAGAGAAAGAGATTTCTTCTTCCCACATATCACTCTACATATGTTGCCAGCAAATGAAATGTTTTAATTATGTATTTTTAAGTTCACAATCAAACTGTGATTTAGAATCTATCACAAGGTGTTTCTGTGATCTCAGTTAGCCTCTACCAAATTTAGTTCTTTAGTACCCTGACACTTTAAAACTACTAGAACAAGGAAGCAGTAAAGTCGAACAAATTCTGCCTTTCACTTCCATATGTTTTAATTACTTCTAAATTTAATCTCCAAATAACAGAGAGGTATCTTTGTCTATTTAAATAGTGTGTCTTGCTATTATAGATATCACAAAAGCAAAGTTATCAGTTTTAGGATTAGCACAGGAACATGGGGCCAACCTTCTATCAAGTTAATTTGCTTTCAGTTCAAGATAACCAATCAGATGGTTAGTGTGGAAAAGCACATAGAACTCCATCCCTTTGTCTTTAATAAGTTATTTATAAACACTGATAAGTTTCTTTTCTCCAGGCTAATCAGTCCCATGTCTCCCAGCCTCTCAGACACTGTCAGTGCCAAACACTCCAGTTTCTTGATTGGTTCTGTGGCTCTTTTGCTGATACAAAACTCCAATACATCCATGTTTTTTACATACTGGAGAACTCAGAACAGAACCCAGCACTCCTGATGTGTTGAGTAGACAGGAAATATCACTTCCCTTTACCTGCTGTCAGTGCTCTACCTAATGCAATCTGCTAGGTTGTTGGCCCTCTTTGTCATGAGGCGACATTGTTTGCTAATGGTCTGCTTGTTGTCTGTAGGGACTTCCAGGTCCTGTCTACAGGACCACTTACCACGAAGCCAGTCACCCCCCAAGACTGTGCCGGTAAATGGACTTTTCTTTTCCATATGCAGCACTTGGCATCACTTTTGCTGAACTTCTCAAGGGTCTTGTTTAACCATTTTTGCAGTCTGTCAAATTACTTCTGAATAACAGCATGACCAACTGATGTATCAGCTATCTTAGTTTTGGGTCACCTGCAAACTTGCAGAGGGTCCACTTGCTCCCATCACCCAAGTAATCAATAAAGACATTAATCAATACTGACCCTACTATTCAACCTTGGAGTACAGCACTAGGTACTAGACCCTGGCTGGACTTTGTGCTGCTGATCACAACACTGTGACCCCAGCAACTCTCCAGTTTACCTAACCCATACATCCTCAGCTTGTCTGTGAGGATATCACCAGAGATAGTGTTAAAACCTTATCCATTCTCCTTTTCACCATCTCAGCATCTTCATAGCCTGCTGCCTTCCTCCTGGAGTTCCTTTGCTTGTCAACACAGAATTTCTTCTAGTGCAAACCTCCTGAGGATGAGGAGCCTGCCTGCCCTCTCCCAGACTTGGTGAGGAGCACCAGGCACAGCCTCAGAATTCCCTCGGGAGCTCACTCTGGGTGAAAGCCTCTGATGGCCCACATGTTGTTTCTTCAAGACTGGTGCTGTGCCCTGTGGCATCTCACCACTTGCCTAGCCTGTGGGCACTGCCCTCAGCAGAGCTTCTGGCCCCTTCTGTGCTGTGTTTGTTGGCTGCCTCCAGTAGCTGCAGCCCTAGCATGGCAAAACCATATAACACTGCCAGTATCCTGGCACACTGCAATAGCAGGACACTTCTTAGAAGCCCTTCCCCAAAAGGGGCATTATCTCATTCTCCTGCTGCAGAGGAGATACTATTCTGTTGCTTGGGGCACATGGGAAGAATACTTCTTCCCACTTCTGATTCTGGAGACAAGGTAAACTTTGAATGCAAAAAGCATTCATATCCACAGGAGTCCTATCCCTTAGATAGAAGCTGCAGCGTGTGGTAGTGATTCAGAAGTTATATAAAACACGCAGAAACCAAATTTTATATAAAGCTGAAAAAAATTCTTTTCCTGGTTCCCCAAAGAAGCCTGAGATTAAAACAGTACAGATAAAGAAGCACAAGCAGAATCAACCCTTCTCCTTTCAGTGTTTCTGCATAGATATTCCAGTATGCACCCAAGAATTTTTGTCAACAACTTCCCTTTTTTATTAGTATTATTCCTAAGCTTACCCTTAATTGTTCCTTAGGCTGATGAAATTCCAGTGTAGAGCATCTTAGATCCTTATTATACAGTCTTAATAAGGATAATTGAAAACACAAAACTATGCATATATATATATATTTATATAAGTTCAGTGTACTTACCTCATCATTTCCCCCAAAGTTTGAAGTTCAGGACATGTTTAGAAGGTATACTGGTGTTGTTAATTGTAGGATTATGTTTTTAGCCTTATTTATACGTGGAAGTCACACATGTACCTGACTGATTGGGCAAGGCTAGAAGTACTTCACTATCAAATGCATAGATTTTTATGTGGTTTGGTTTTCTTTTTTTCTCTGAAAATTTTCAGCAAGACAATTCATCTGCTTTACCAGAAGAGATGATGAAACAGAGGCAAGAAAACCAGCTTGCCCAGGGTCATCTAGTCAGCAGTGATATTGGTCTAGAGACCAGTTTTTTACTGCTTCTTCCTAAGAAACATCTGTTGGCTAAACCATAAAGGTATCTGATACAAACCCTTAATTTTCTTGCTACAGAATTTAAGATGTTAGGGTCTGTTTTGCAGAAATGCTGAATGCTTACAGCTGCTTCTGTGGTCAGTGGCATCTGAACTTTGATTATATAAAAAGCCATAGAGTCTTTAAGTATCATATTTTAGACATATGTAAATTTTTCCTGCTTTCATTCCAGGTATTCTCTTTAGTTAGCTTCTTTTCTCTTTTTCCCTTTCTTCTTCTTTTTCTCTTTCTTCTTCTTTTTCTTTTTCCTTTTCCTTTTCCTTTTCCTTTTCCTTTTCCTTTTCCTTTTCCTTATCCTTTTCCTTTTCCTTTTCCTTTTCATCTGTAGGGAAAAAAATTGCCTCTGATGCTCTAATTAAAACATATACAAAACAGGTGAACTTAAACACATTAATTTTTATTATTTCTAAATTTCAAATATTTATCTTGTAACTTCCTAAGTTTTTTATTATTCAAATATTTTTGCATTGTAATAGCTATCTTTACATGACGTGACATATTGCTGATATGAATATTTAAAAATGATGATTTGGATTCCATAACACCACATAAATCTTTCAAAAGTAAGAGATAAACAAAAATAGGATTTTATTTCCTTTTTAGGTTTTAATATTTCAGGTTTGTGTGGGGTCATGATTTATAGTCCTGCCTTTAATTGAAGGTTATACTCTGACATTTACTTAGGTAATAAAATTTCTTGTAGTGTGCAGCAAATCTGGAAGGACAAGGATAAGGGCAAGTATCTGCATTCAGTAAACAAGTTCCACTCTCCTAGAGATTAAATCTACTGCTGAGTACAGTTTCAGTCATTCCACAGTAATTGCTCTTGACATATGCTAAGAGTTGTTTTAGATTTAGTGTTGTTTTTTCTTTTGTACATAATAGAATACATGATTATAATATATCTTAAAAGGCTTTAATCTTTATTTTATTTTTATTTTTTATATGCTTTTGTTCACTGAAGAGGTAACTGTTGAGGGTGAATGGTTTTGCTTCCTTGGACCAAAAGTACTAGCAGATTCATGTAGTTCTTTGTCAGACTTTTCACTCTACCTCAGTACAATGCAGAGCAACATATTCACAGGAATCCCAAATGTATATGGTATCAACACTTCTACTGTTGGTACATGAGGATTTTAAAGTATAAATAAAATAATAAAAAAAAAATTAAAAATGCCAGAATTGATTTTATATGCCTAAGTAATCAAAAATTTATAACCTGTTTAGCTCTGACTTCTTATCTCTATAATGACTCAGTTGTAAATACAAAGCATTGACTTCCTTCTTCAGAAAATTTAGGCCAACTCCTTTAATTAATTTCTTAATCTGCCAGCCAGTTCTCATGGAGTTTAAATGTGCAAAATCAAGATGCTATAAAGGTTAATTTTTTAAAAGTTTTTTTTGAGGTTTTGCTGGCTTGTGTCTAATTTATTTATTTTTGTCTTCAGTCTGGTTTTTTTTTCCTTTTTCAGATTGATTAGATACAGATTTTGCTGTAAATTAGGTATTGTAAAAGCAAATTCACTGAATAGGTTACTTTGAATACTCTACTCAAAAGGGTTCATTCTCATTTAAAGAATATGAAGCATATGAAGGATTATATTTCCTAATATGAGATTTCATGAGAAATGAAAAAACAAACAAAAAAATTCTGTTTCATCTTGGTGATGCTTGCAATGGAAATTACAATTTGTTCTTACTTCATCTGAAATTTTCTTTTAATGAGCCTTGCAAAGATTTTTAAAGACTGCATAGACTGTATTTTTCTTTATTTTCCTATCTCCTTCTGACATTATGTGTTTAACCAGCAAAAAAAAGGGGACATCTCTTTTTTCCTCAAACACCAGTGTTTCCTTGTCACTCTGGAGCACTTCACTGTGAGCACGGAACACTACATTTTGACATTAAACAGTCAGCAACAAAACCAAAGGCAGAAGAACAATTTCAAATGGGTATTTTTTTTTCTTTTCTTGAGTTGTTATTTTTCTTCTGGTTTTTTTGTTTCTCATGACAGTAGTATCTGTCTAGATAGAACTGCTATTTCTAAATGATAAAGAAAACCAAATACACTACTTTTGTGCTTAGGAAAAATAAAATGGGATGGCTTTATTTTTCATAAAGTGAGAAGATCTGAAGGGGGTTCTCCCTTCTGACTTTCTGATAAGGTTTTCTGTAGCAGTGTTTGCAGGACTCAGAGTCTGTCTTCGGAGTACAGAAGCTAATTGCTGTAGCTTTCTAAACTGCATTTTGTACATTCAGCAACTCTGCTCCAAGTACTGGGCAGATGGTTCCATTTGCAAAGACAAATGGTGCCTGTTACCAAACCACATCCATGCACTGTGAAGCTAACTTTAGCTTCCAATAAAAAATAAGGTGCTGCTACAACAATTTTTTTCTTTCTCTTAAAAAAAAAAAAAGTGCAAGAGTATGAATTTGTTTAAATTAGTCACAGACATGTTTTACAGAACTGTGGATAATGTGAAATAAAAATCTTCAAGGCAGGAAGATGGCCATCCCTACTTAAATTGGATATCAACTTCAAAATCCTTGGAGTGTTAAGCTATTAGAAACTTTGCCTTAAATGAAGACATATTTCTGTGACAGACCTTTGTGCACATGCAAATGTAAAAAGAGTCTCTCTATGCCACATACTGTGAAATTTCTGTCACCATTTAATGTCAGATGGGCATTGTTGTCTGCCATCAACAGAGATTAGAATAAACAAGTCCCTTTCTTTAAAACCAAAGTAAAGGATGCTTTCTATTTTTTGTGAACGTACACAAAATAGAGAAAAAAATATGTTGTACCAAGGAACATCCCCTCTAAGGCCTTGAACTCTTGTTATTTATCAGTTTGATTATTTCACCTTGCCATGATACTCATATATAGGTTCAATTGAGTGCCAAGCCCCTGACTTACCCCTTAAACTTGCCCCCGAATAGAGCAAGTACAATTAACTGAACTGAGGTGATATTTTCAATAAGAAGACTGTGTTAGTTGCATTAAAATGGGAATAGTGACTATCATACAAATACAAATAAAACATTAGAATTTATGATAAGAAAGTGTGTTTTCAGTAGCTTCTCCTTGGAGCTTCAGTTGTTGGTAGCTTCAGTCTGCTGGAAAGGGCAGCACTGTAGGTCAGCAGCCTCTGGAGTACTCTGTTGTCAGGAATATGATGGATGTTGTAGTTGCTGGTTTTTTTTAGCCCTCTAGCTTCTACTTGGGGTCCCTTTCATGTTTTTTGACATGCTTTTACGTGTCTCCTTTTGTCGGTCTATAGCTGCAGGTTATATTAGAATTTACTACACAAAGAACCTTCATGTATATTAGAGACTATTTATTTTTGATTTGTTACACTTAGAACTGTTTTTGCCCACTTCTCGGTCTTCTTGTTAAAAAAAAAAAAAACAACATACAAAGCAAAAAAGACCCTAACCCCCCACCTAGACCTTCAGATCATAAGTAAATAGTTTATAGCTCTGAGCACAAGCCAGTTCTTCATCTGTGAAGACCCTATATCCATGCACTTCTCTGCACACTGTGTCTGTTTTTCAGGTCCCTCCACTATTGTACCTGGCCAATGTTTTTCTGTCCTGCATCATTATATTAGTAATAAAACCACAGTGGTACCATATGAAGATTTTATTTCTTTTAAATTAAAATTAATGAGATAGAAGACCCAGTCAACTACAGAAATTACTGTCACAGAGAAACCATGTAAAAAAGAAGGTGCTGGCAGGTGAAGAGCAAATGAAGCAGAGGGAACCTGGCAAATCTCTTTCCAGCAGCCTCGGGCACCCAGTACAAAGTTCAAAACCATGGCAAAACTGTGCTGTGGGGTTACATGACTGCAGATAAAGACTGAAATGGGCACTGCCTGGAAGTTTAGGGGTGACAGACACTTAGGGAGACAGAAGAGGCAGGGCTCAGGTGACATGCTGTCCCTGGTGTGGCCATGGGCACTTGCTGCCAGCTGTGTCTCTCTGAAGGACATCTGCATCTCCTGTTGCAGAAGTCTCAGCAAGTGGAGAAGAAAATATTGCTGGGTAGTCAGTCAGTTCCTGCAACTATATTCATCTTCCAGACAGTAATGATCTCTAAAGGAAGCTCTTTGTGATCCTGTTTGTCTTGTCATGGTACTGGTGCCAAAGCAGCTGCTGAAGTGATAATATAGGAAAACTTCCACCAGATGCTTTGTATAGCCCTGATAAAGCTCTTTATGGGATCAAATACATAAAGAAAGCTCATAATAAAGTGGCAGCTATTCATAGCCGATTAACTTCTTGGTAACTAGGATGCTGTTCTGAGAAGGGTCTACTTGCAGAAAGTACCTAAAGTAATACAGGAATTGGGACTATTCTACACTTTACATATCACTAAAGAACAGAGCCATCTTTTAGTACCAGTTTCAAGACCTTCCTGATCAGGCAGATGACTCTGAGGCAAATGAAAAAGAGGATAAAACACTTATCCAGTACTAAAGAGAAGCTAAAAACAACACTTAAAAGAATAATTCTTTTATGGTTTGCAGTAATGTGAAGAACCTATTCTAGTAAAAAATCCTTATGTGTCTGCTCTTGAACTCCACATTTGATCAGAAGGCCAAAATATTCCTACAAGTGCCCATAGGCACCTTTTCCATTATGGAGATTTCAATATTAATTTCAAAGAATTTGTTCATAAATTATGATTTTTTATTGTAAAGACTACTTGAAAATGTAGTTTTGAATTAAGTGAATGGTACAGTAAGTAAGTTACAATACAAAAGATGTGCAGAAAGATGTACAAAAGATGTAAGCATGAATATTTAAGAGCAAGTAAGAATAAGATATAAGCGTGAATATTAAGAGCAATTGATAGATGTGGGAAAGTAGAAAGGATATCTGACTTCTTGCTGAATTTGAACATTATTCCACTTAAAAATCTATAATTGAATTCTAGAGGAAAATACTTTCAGTGATGGAGAGATTAAAGATTTAGTCTAACGGGCAACATTTTTCTCATTGCCACAGTGAGAGTATAATTGTATTCTATATTACCTACCTTCTATAAATTTAGATTCTGACTTTGATTGAGGGAATAAATGACCATGGTCATTTAAAAAAAAAATGTCCTGATAGCCTTGCACAATATTGCTCTCTGCTCAAAGGAAATACCAGACTCTAATTTGCCTAGTAAAGAAGAAAAGCTGAGGATGCTTTGGTGTTTTCATTTTAGCTTTACTAACACACAGACTTATTAAGACATAGACAATTACACACAGCTGAAAGCAATTAATCTTACAGATTCTTGGCAAAGCTTTGGTAGGTTGAATCTCCTGACCTAAAGTATCAAGCTGGGAATTCCTCAGTGTGGTTTTACTGCTTCAAGACTCCTTAGCTACTGGCTTGACATGGTTATGGGTTTAATTCTGACAGTCATCTCTACCATTCACTGATTTTCTCTTCAAAATTTCTCAATTGTTTCTTACTTTGCTGTTCCCTATATATCTCCTTTTACATTTCTTGGGCATCCATTTCTCCTCTGGACCCAAGAAAAATGGGTCCTGTGGTTGTTCAGGTATGTAGAAAACTGGCTACGCTAGCTAATCTTATTCCCTTTCAGGGAAAGTTTGTACATAAACTTTTGCAATCCTGGTATTGATTTTGCTCTTTTAGTTGCTTGTCAGTAAATAAGAATTTACACATGACTACTTAACTTTATAATTCTGTAATGGGAAAACTAAAAGAATTTCTTTCAATGGTAAATTGTAACATCAAAGTCAAGAATAAAGATGTGATGCTTGTCTGGAGAACTGATTGCTGACAGTAAATTTGTGTTGAAGCCAATTTTATTCTCAGATTACTAATGCAATGCTGCAGCTTATTTGTCCCTAAACATTAAATTGTTCATGTTACCAGAATCCTTTTGTTCAGCCAGGTGATGAGTAACTGTTTGACTAAATAAAGCATGAGGGATGTATCAGATGTTTTAATTCAGCTACACCAGGAGGATGTAGCAGCTGAGCATCTGTTGTTATGCACAGTGGTTTTTGGGTATTAATTTCTGAGTGACTAGTCTCCTCCATAAAAGGTTTTGTTCATTGAAAATAGAAAGATTAGGTGAAAGAGAATGGAATAATATGCCATCAAAGTAAGGTAAGGATGAACTTTGCGCAAATTCTAAGATGTTCTTTCAAGAGTTTATAATTATTGTCTTTAATCTCATTTTGAGAGAGCTAACATGCACTGATGCTGTCATTTAATAGCTCACTAAATGAGTGGTTCTAAAAGGAGATATGGCATTTTCCAATCAGCAGGAGGGTTTAAGTTTTGTGAATATGCTAGCTACCTTCACTGATCCACCTCAATTTGACACTGAAGCTTAGTATCCTCTCAGTTAAATAAAGAGATTCATAAATTAGATGAAGTTAAATATTCACATGAAATCTGGTTATATTATGTCTTCCACAGAACTTATCCAGTCTTGCTTTTTCTTCATTCCATGCAAAAATCCTCATAAGCCACCACTTCTAGTGACTCGGTTACTATTCAGTGTGTGCAACGCTTAATGCCAGAAGACGGAATACTAGTTTTGCAAATATTTCAGTAAAATTCTCATTTTATTTCCTTCAAATATCATGTTTCTTAATTAAAACTACTTCATTCTAGCCTAAATAAAAAAATTAATTTAATGAGAAAATGACATTTTATGTTTCAGTCATATATATGTTCATGCCTGTGAAACTAGCACTTCTAATAAAGTTGTTTCGAGTGAATTTACATCTCTCTTTTACAGTTCTGGAGCAATCTATCTCATCTCAGACAGTGGTTCAATTTTGGGTTTTTTTTATATATGATGCTTGTTCATTGTCAGATATTGAGGTCAAAAAAAGATGGTAATTTCAAATGGGAATAACTGGAATGGCTGGTGCTGTCAGGAACTTTATCGTGATGAGCTCCTGTAAAACAGATGCAGAGGAAGATCAATCCTTCTAAGGACTTCATTCCCACTTTCACAATCTGTTCCTGCATTTTTTTATCTTTGTGTGACCTAATAGCAACAATAATGAAATGAGTCTAGCCAGATTATAAACCTGTAAGTCAAGGAATATAAAGTTTTATTATTGTGGGCTTCAAGAAGATGAATGCTAAAGTTTTTCCACCTATCAACAATCTTTAGCTCAGAGAACTGGTGAAAGGAATCATATGACATCATTTTATTATGTGAAACATTGCAAATAATTTTGAAAGATGATAAGTTTACAATGAGTAAAAAAAAAATAAACAACAACAATAACAAAATAACACTCCTATGGAGTAAAGTACTGAACAGGAAATTTTTGATCTTCCTCTGCTCTGGAAGGTATGGGTTTGATGGAACCTCAGGAGATACAACTCCCTGCCAAAGCAGGATCACCTAGATCAGGTCACACAGACATGCATCCAGATGGGTCTTGAAAGTCTCTAGAGAAGGAGACTTCACAATGTCTCTGGACAGCCTGTTCTGGTTCTCTGTCACCCTTATAGTAAAAATCTTTTCCTCGTATTGAGGTGTCACTTCCTGTGTTAGTAACTGTTGATCCTTGTCCTATCTCAGGACATGACTGAAAACAGACTGACCTTTTCTTCTTGACACCCACCCTTCAGATACTTTCAAATATTAATAAGATGTTTAACAAATTAATGTGATTAATAGATTTAATAATTTTAATAAAATCCCCTCTCAGTCTTCTGAGCCCCAGATCTCTCAGTCTTTCCTCATAAGACAGATGTTCCAGTCCCCTGATCACCCTCATAGCTCTCGGTTGGATTCTCACTAGTATACCCCTGTCCCTCTTGAAATGGGGAGACCAGAACTGGACAATCTACTCAAGCTGTGGTCTCACTAGGGCAGAATAGAGAAGGAGATTAGGGAGTAAGGATGAGATACTACCTTGAGCAAGTTTAAGACACTTCAGCAGTGCTGGAATGTTTCTTCATAAACTGCTGCTCTTGTTTAAGCCAGGACAGAATAGATTTTTTTTCTAGTAATTTTACTTTCCCGTTAAGTCTCTTCTCAGAAATGCACTTGCTGAAATTTATGGCAGGTTTTTCAGTCAGTGTTTGTTTATAGGACTGATAATGCTTGATGTTTATAGTTACTGCTGGAGAATGGTATGCAGAACTGAGGTCACTGCTTAGTTCTTCTAAACTTCCTTTGTGCTGGAAGTGAGAGGGAGGGAAAGGGGTCACACATTCCACCCTCTTGTGTGGAGTAGCAGACTAGACAGGTCAAAACTGACCAGCTGAAGTAGTTCATCCTGTACATATCAAGCTCAGTACAAAGCTAAGGGATCATGAAGGTCAAGCTCTCTTTGCCCATGGCCAGAGTCTTGGGAGGACTCCATCCATTCTTCTACCTTTGATCCCAAACCATGCATTTCTGAATCCATGTGTTCCTGCATCCAGCTCCTATCTGCTGCTGAGTCCAAGAGCTCAGTCTGTCACTTTCACAGGACTGCAATGCAGCCTCGGTGGTGATGTGTTATTGGGGGAGAGCATACATTGGTTTTGCATATATTTTTATATATTTCATTATTTTCTACTTCATTACTACTGTTTTAATCAGAGCTGTGTGTTTTAGTCTCCAACGTGTAAGTCTCTCCCCCTTATTTTCTTTCCTTTCCCTTTCAACAAAGGAAGAGTGATTAATAGAGAACATCTGTCATTCATTTAATTGCCAGACAAGGTTAAACCTTGACAGGTGCAAGAGTTGATCATTAGATATCTGTTCTCATGCTCAGCATGCACGTATGCACAACCCATAATTTAGAGCAGTTTTCGTTCTTCTGATAGAAAACACGTGCTGCAGTGATAAACCATTACAGTGTGAAGACAGTGAATAATATAATTTTGCAAATGTAGTTTATGCCTGGATATATGTAATTTTTCTAAAATAATTGTAACTATGATAAAAATTTTTTGCTTCTGCTGATTGTGCTTCAAACATCTTCATCCCACGGTTGACAGGGCTTCTCCTCTGAAATTTGCTAGTGGGAAACTGACTTAATTCAACAAATGACAACATATGACTAGAGAAGAAGACAGAGGAGGAACTTTCAGTTTCCACAGAGTACTGAACTGGAAATGCTAATAGGAAAAAAAATGAATTTTTATCAGGGACTTGTTTTGCTCTTTGAAAATAACTTTGCTTATAAGTAGCTGGAGCAGAATTGGCTGAACGTTACAATGTACAAAAGAAGGGATTGCTACCTACTCTGTTGCACCTATTTCTCTGTACTTTCTGTTTTTTGTAATGTCTTAAACAGTTTCTAAATCACTGCGCTTTTTCAAGTCAAGATGTGTTGTAGGCCACTTTCTGTTTACAGAATAGTAACAGTTTTAGTTGCAAGGTCATTTTAGGTCATACCCAAAGCCTTTAAAAAAGCTAGTTGTTAGCTTGCTATGAACTTTGTACAAGAGATAGAATTACACTTAATTTAGGGCTAACAAGACAATGAAACTTTCAGCTTATTTTTCATTGGATTTTGAGAAGCCTGTTGCACAAATGAGAGTTTGAGATTCTATAACACTGAGTTTGATCACACAAAGACTCCAACCATAACTTGTTTTTTAAGGTTTCTGGTCTTCTGCCGCATCATCTCTCTTCCTATGTAGTCTTTCTCTCCCTGTGGAGAGCATTGGTACTAAATCATTTTGCAGCAGTAATTTTCTGTTATATTAAGGAGCCACAACATAGAGAGGAGCTGATCTCTGTGCTGCTTGCCTCTGGAAAGGGTATTATGTAAACACACTTGTAGGTGTTTGGCAAAAACATTTTCAAGTCTTTTTACTTATTATTAAGCAGGCAGGAGATGACTGTGAGAAGAGCAGCTTGCACAAATCAGGTCATTTTTGGAAGAGATTGAATGATGATTGCACTACTTGTTTTTGTTGTTCTAACACTACTGGATGAAGTCTTCAAAGTCTGTCTTGTAGCATGCTCAGACACCACTGTAGAACAGTTCTCCTGTTAGTTCTTCCAAAAAGTATGTGACTTCAAAAACACAGAAACAAGTGGTCAAGAAAACTTATTAAAAAAACCCCAAACCAAATAAGCAAACACAAAGCTTTGAAAAACATTAAAATTAAAGGGAAATACTGGAAACAAATTTGTGGAATTTCTGATTGTATTTGTCCCAGATTAAGAAATAAAAATTAAACTAATAATAAACCAACGTTTTGCAACTGGCTTTTCTACATATTATTGTTAGGTAAAACTTGTCAAAACTGTGGGGTTTTGTATCTTAGAAATTTATGCTTGTCAGAGAAACAAGCTAACACTGAATTTTTGATCAGGGTGGCCATTTTCAGCATTGGCTCATTCCAAATGCATTTTGCTACACATGCATACTTCTTATAAAACTTTTTTTTTTTTCCCCACCTGTTCAGGTATGTGTGATAAATGTATCTACTGAGAGAAAGAATATAGAATTGGAAAATAATGAACAAAAAAGAAAACATTATTCAAATTTGAGACTCACAAATTTCCTTGATAATTGTTTATAGTGACATATTTTTCCCCAAGAAAAACTAGCAGTACAACATTAATCACCAAAATGGACTAAGAAACCACATTGTCCACAAAACTAAGGAGCAAAACCGTCTTCATCTATGTTAATATTTTGTTTTGCAGGAAATCTCCTAATTTTGTCTGTTGACTGAGTTTGCCCCAATCATATTAAAATCTCAAGATTTTAGAAAAGATTTTTTTCAGATGACATTGAACCAAAAGATCTACTCAAAGATTTCACATGGTGTTGGTACTGTTTTAGTCCAGAGGACCAGATTGCAGCTACTGTGAAATAACGTCTGAAATGCAAAGGGTGGTGACATCAGGTTTTTGGCTTTAACCATTTTGCTCTATTGATTTGAATATCGTGCAATATTGACTAATGTAGGTATAGCTGGTAATCTATGGCCCGATTTTATGATCAGACTGGCCTTTTGTTTATATACACATTCACAAAATAATGCGAAGTAGTAAATGGCAGGAATGGATATTTAAGAAGCTGCATAGCAGAAAACTGTCTGATCTGGAAATATAGTAAAAAAATATCAAACCTTCCGCTGTAAGCCTAAGAGAAGTTTTCAACTTGCTGGCTCTTTAGTGAATTTTATGAAGAGAATTTGATGACCTCCCTGAACATATTGTCTTCATCTCTGTAATAAAGATATTACAAAACACCTTTGTACTCACTAACTAGTGTGTTGAGGGGCAGAACAATTCAAAGGCTGAATAAAAACAGAAAATGGCTTTATCATCACAATCAGTCCAGGAAGATACTGAAAAACAAAGCACTTGCTTTGTTTGGTTTTTTGTTTGTTTTTTCTTGTCCTTGAGTGAGCAAGGACAATGCTGAGATTTCAGGAAGCTTTAAGTCAGCTAGCACACAAATTTTATTTCTTTTCATCCTAGGCAGCAGAATTCAGAGATTTGATATGACCAGTTAAACTAAGACACTGAGTGAATGGAAATGTGGCATTGCCATGTGTTGACAGGAGAAATGAACAATAGCTATACAAAAAAGAAAAAAAAAAAAAAGGTATTTAATTCTGTTTTTTACTTATAACTGTCAGATTTCTGTATTTAAACTTATATGAATCTTAATATAAATAAATGTTTGGGGGGATAGGTAGTTTTGGTATTTATATGTACTCTATTCATATGCAGCTACATGCAATTTTTTTTGTTCATCTTCACAGACTTGTCAGATCATGTTTACAAATGCTTGAACATTTAGTAAGCATCTCACCTTACTGTGTCCACATTCTGTGGGGGCTTTATAGCTATGGAGAGAAAAAGCATCAAGAAAACTTAATACTGATTTCTGTCTATGAGCATCCCCTTTTCATTTGAAGTATATATTTCTTAATATTACATGGAGGTTTGTGCACCATTATAAGTACAAATTCATTTACTCATTGTACCTTTATGTATTGGGCACTCCAGGTTTAATACCTGGTTTCCTAAGGAGGGTTGGGAAGTTATGGTCTTGCAGTGGAGAATTCTGCTGGACTGTAACTTTCACATTACCAAAGATGAACTCATATTTCAGCTTCAGTGGCATTACTACTGTAAACAAGGCTAGTGAAATCTGGTTGTAAGCTGAAAAAGACAAGAAAATTATCCTTCAGTTATCCTTTTATGTGAAATTGCAAACAGATGTATGAATCATAGCCCTACTTCCCATGACACTAAAAGAGCCAGTCTTTCTGGATAGATAGAAGAGAAATCCTGGCTAGCAATTTATAGGAAAAAATCAGAAGTCTGGTTTGCTATTACTACAAAGAATAAAGATACTAGGAATTGTTTTCATTCTTAAATTTTCTGGATTGCAGTCAGAAAGAAGATTATTACAAAATACAATGTGTGTTAAGTTATGCTGTGTCTATATGCTCTTTCTGGACCTTATCTGGCCAGTTCTTTAAGAAATTTTTAATTATCTAGCTCTTATTTATCAAGTAAGAACTCTCTCAAGAGAGGTAGTTTTGTTTCCAGTTCTAGCGACATTGAGAGGCACTAAGCAAAGATTAAAGAAGTATTAGCTATAAATGGAAATTATTAGTTAAAGTCCAGAAAGTTTCCACCATACAATATTCTTTTATATAAGACAAAGCTGGTTTTCCTGGAATTTTCACTAATGAAAATTGACATATATTTGACTGAGTAGTAGAAATTAAAAAATAATATTATTTGTCTTTTTTAATCATCAAATGACACATGCACTAGCCTTATGTGGTTCAATAGAACTCAGCAATAGTGCTTATGTAAGTGAGTCCAATTTCACTGAATTTGTGAATTTATAACTTCATAAAAATGAAATACAGTTGAATTTCCTACATTGGTAAGTTGGAAAAAAATCACTGTTCTCTATTTTGTCTGTTGTTCTCCCTTTCCCTAGAAGTATATTTCCCTATTTGTTACACAGAGTACTTAATCTTCAGATTTCATAAAAACCATAGTTGAGCAAAGTGTTAGCTCATTCTGAGGGTTAAATCTGACTCAATGGAAGTTAGAAGTTGTCACGATAGGGAAATAAGCTGATGGGTGTGTGTGTGTGTGTGTGTGTGTATGTACCATGGGTATGTAACTAAATAGACCAGTGTGATATGGATGAGGATGATGGGGGCCCTCCTGTTGCCCTCCTGAAGCCTCAAAGATTTCAGAACGTAATCCTCTCTTATTGTGTTCTGAAATCCTACATCCCAGGTGTTAATCAAAGGTTTATGACTATAGGATTAAGTGTGTTTATGTGTACAAACACTTTCCAGCATTATTCTGTCTCATTGTCCTTCAGCAAGGCCTTCAGTGAGAGAGATCGTGGCAAATACAAAGTAGTTGTAATTGTGAAATCATTTACCAAGGCAGCAGATGTAACAAATTCAAGATAGCCAATGGTAAACACACTGACTGTGGTAGCTCTATTAATAGTTGTTACTATTGCTAGAAATTATAATACAAAGTTTTCAATACACCAGGGAATGCTTTCACCCATACTCAAAAGGTGAAAGATATCTTCCTCTAGAAGATATCCCTGCCTAGGAGGAAGAAAAGTAGAATGGGCCTGTCAACCTGTTACAGGGAAGATGCTCTTTTCACACCGAACAAAGGACTCAAAGACAGTTTAACATCTTTTGATAAAGTGGGACAAGGCTGAATGCCCAAGCAAGCACTGCTCAAATCACACCCCTTTGCACAGGTCCTTCCAAGAAGGCTAGAGCAAAGCACAAGTTCTGTTTTCCCACAGATGTAAACATCTCATTGACAGTAGTAGTATTAAGATTTCAGAGTTTTGACATTTCCTAAGCCAGTCTTTCTAAGCTAAATACAGGCTGAACAAAAGAAATACATGTGTACTTGTTTACTGGTGTAGGCAGTCAAGTCATGTGTTAGACACTCAGAATTCAAGCACAACCTTTTTAAAATACTTCTGTCACGTAGGTGCTATGGAAAGACACAATAGTATGAGCCTCTTTCCCCAGTGGGTAGCAATGAGAGCATGAACTGGGGTAATGGATGTTGGCATTCAAACCTAACTTCTGTTTGAGGTATGCTTTCACCTTCCCATGGACCTTTATAACTTTCAGAATATCCTGAAGTCTGGGCTGCAGCGTCAAAGATTTCAAAACATCTGGTCACTGTGGTTGAACCAAATCTAATTGCACTCACCAGCACAGCTGAGTGCATTTTATTTTTTTCAGAGCTACTTCAAAATTCCTGATGTGGCTTTGCACAAGGGAGCACAAACATATTCTAAATCTTTCTTTAGGGTGCCTTAATTTTGTGACGGATACTTTGTCGTTAATTGTAGCAGATATACATTCCCCTTCTGTTCTTCCTTTTGGCTGACAAAACAAGTAACAAAACTGTGCTTATACTTGTTTGATATTCTCCCCATTGAATGTTTTACTTCTTTCAGATGGACTTTTCCAGTACAAAATGACTTCCAGTAAAACATCCTCTGGATGACATGGGCTCAGACTGTTCAGGAGGAAGGATTCAAATTTGATTTTCCACACTTGAATTTAGAAATTTTACTCAGAAACCCTGGAGGTGTGTAAGAGTTACTTTTCCCTGCTCTGTGACTTGTGAAGAAAAGAATTGGCCTAAGTCACCTTATTCATCAGATATTTCATGCCTCAGACATCTAAAACCCCAGGGCCTTTTAAGATGTGCCTAGATGGTTCAGCACTGAGCACGGAGAACTATACTGCTATTCATAGAAGAAGCAATATAGCTCTATTGAGGAGTATATGTTGCAGCGAGCCTTCTCTTGGGGACGCGGCTCTTCTCCGGAGCTCTCTTGCCGTCCCTCTCCTCAGGCATCTTCATCTCTTGGCTGCTTCTGACTCATCCTGCTTCTGGGAGCATGCCTTTTATTTTGCCCTTCAGCCCCGCCCATTTCCGGCTGGGGCAGGCCCTAATTAGTGGGCACACCTGGGCCTAAGCTCCCAGTTCATTATCAGCGACACCTGAGGACTTGTGGTCTTCTCTACAAGTATACTTCTGCCCAGGGTTTTTAAAAAAACAAACAACCAACAATAAAAAAGTCAAAGAAGAGAACCTGGAACAGAATGTTATTACTGGTTATATTGAGGTATCCAAAAAGAAGATTTTCTTTAAGACTTCATAACCAAATGAAAAATATTGAGCATCCTGTCTTTGAGGATCTCACTTTCAGGTAATATGAATTCAGAAAATAGTCTTATAATACAGATTGTCCTTAAAAAAAATTAAACGCACAGAGTGACCAATAGTGCTCATACAAAGTATGTTTGTAACAAATATGCACTATTATTTCCTTCCTTAATTTCTAAAATATCTCAAAATTATATATTCAATTTCCACTATACATATTTCCAGTAAGCTTGTTATGGTAAGTGGCTGTTTGCAGTGATGATGGATATGGAGCTTTTTGGCTCTGGTACAGAGCAAGAAGAGCGTAGCTACCCCAAGGTATTCTCCTGACTGTGATGTGTTGCTTCCAAGGTGGAAACAATGTTTGGGAGATTGTTTTGAATTGTTTTATTACAATGGTGTCTTTCACAAGAACTTAATTAGATGTAAGCAGAGTAATGATGATTTGTGACATCCATGGCTGCTGCTATGCTGCTGCATTACATCTTGTTTACAACAATGAACGTGAATTGTTTTTGTGCCAGTTGTTCTGCAGGGCATGAAACATTGGCTTTGACAATTGGAATAGTCTGCAGTTTTAAAAATCAGCTCAACATCTTTGAGTGTCCTGAAGATTCAGTTTTTTAGGGGGAAAGAAAGTAGAATTGAAAAATTTTCTTACTGATAGCTATAGGAAATCTGCTGAGCCAGGGTGCACTAAGACAGAAGATAAACCACAGATGTTTACAGAATGGGAATTAACTTAAGGAAGACAAATGGCCTTGTGAACTGGACATCTGGCTCAGATTTAAGAGATCTGGGTTCAGTTCTGCCATGGATTTCCTTGAGCAAATTGTTTAATCTCTGTGCTTTGGTACCTCATCTGTTAAACAAGGTAGAGCAATCTTTTTGCCTGTCGCAGCTAATAGCTAGTTAGGGCTGAGACTGATCCTTGTGCTCTGTTTCTACAGAACAAAGCACAGTAAGGCCCTGATCATGGTGGGGCCCATCAGATTCTACTACAATGCAAGTGAGTTTTAATTTTAAAACTATGCAAAATATAGTGATAATAAAGTGGTCTTTTATTATCTTTTGTTACATCTTCATTAGCAGTAGTATAATGCATTTTAGAAAAAGGGAGTCTGTACTAATGAGTGATTTGTAAGAGTGGGTAAAGGGGAAAAGACTAGAAGAAAAGATGGAGATAGGATTATGCAGTCTTTTACACTGCAGCTATAAAATTCAGAAGGTGTATTAATGGTGCAGTAAGGATGTCTGAAATTTGGAGCTCATTAAGGCCTGTGACTTGGGATCTTTGCCCAACAGCATGAAGAGCCATCTCTGACAGAAAAGCTGAGGTAGGGAAGCTGGACAGAGAATGACTGAGCATTGCACAGTGTTATCCCTGCTGGATAGATCACAGGCTGTTTGGCAAACTCAATTGAGAAACTCTTAAAAAACAAGTAAAGAACCCAACACTCAAGAGCAGGAGAACAGTTTGTCTTCCAGGGAGAAGCTTTGATGCAGTATTTTTCAAGAGAGATAGGAGGCTTGGAGGGACCTCAGAGCATAATTTTCTTGGGGTTTTGCTCTTCCTTTTAGGTCAACTAAGAACTGTTGTTTATAAGCTGCCAAAACAAAGCATTGGGATTTTATTTCAGAGGGCTTTATTGAAAATAGGCAGTCAACATAGAATAAGGAGTTGCTTAAAAGCAACTTTCATGGGTTAAGCTTCACACAATCTCATTTTCATTTGCTAAATAGTGAAAGCATTAGGGGGAAATAGAAAGAAAACAAACGAAGCAAAAAACTGTAAGGCCACATCTGTATGTAATAGAAATCATTGCTAAACCATTAGAATTGGGGGAGTACTACTGGTTTTACAGGAGATGATGATGATGAAATCTGAAGTGAAAAGAGCCTCTACATTTCTGCTTTTTCTTTGCTCTTAGGGCAAATCTGAGCAATACAGGCTAATGTGATCTGGTAACCAACAGTAAAATGAAAGGAGAAAACTGATTTGTCACAGTCTTGGAGATAAGAATATTTGTAATACGGTTTTTGCACTGTGACCATCCATCGCTCAGGTAGTACACTGACACCATAAGTACTTTATATGTTATTGTACAAATGAGGATAGATGGACCCACTTAGATACTTTTTGCTTTGCCTTGTCTAATATTAGCTCATCACTTTTTTTTTGATGAGAGAAAAGGATCAAGATTTATAAAATTTAATAATTTTTTCCTTCCTTGTATGCTTCAATTAAATTATCAATGTGTAGGGCAAAGGCAATACAGGAAGAGTATTTGTTTAACAGGAAAGAAGATGACATTTTTTTTCTCAGACATTTCCATGTTAAAAGAAAAATCGCTTCAGTTGTTATAAAGGAACAGGAGTGTGGGACAGAAGGTTTAGGGTTGGTTTGGTTTAAAATTTTAATAAGTTTTTCTATTTTTAATTTTAAATATCTCAGCAGCATAAGTACTTCATCTGCCTATCTGGAATCAGAAAGAGAGACAAGCTAAGAAATAATCTTTAAAACATGAGTAGCACAAGACATTGCTGACTTTCAAGTACTCTCTGTTCTAGGAGATTAAAAGAAATAAGAATTAATGTTTGTTCAAGAAGTTTACATGGTTAGAAATAATTTTCACATGTGACAGATAAGAGAAGAAGGCAGGTGGGTGGCTTCAGTGTAGTAAATCACTTAGGCCAGTATCTCCGAAAAGCTATTTGTCTTCACCAAATATTTTAAGCATGTAAACAGGTATGAAGAGATAATATGTGTATCAATTATACGTTTACATAACATGTTATATCATATACATATATACATAACATATGATGCCTCATGGGCAACTTTATCTCAGGCTGTATTTTAGCTAATAAAGGAAAATTGATATATAGTTGGAGAGATCTAACACCAGTCTGGTTGAAATGCCAGACCCCTGCCCACACAGACATGGTTACTCTAGTAGCTAGACAGTGAATAGTTTCATAAAATATTTTTGAAGGACAGGCTAAGCCTGAAGTGCCAAGTTCTTACCAATACACAATAAATCCTACTCTTTACCCCTTTTGTAATTCTAGTGAGAAATATTGTCTGTGCTTATGAGGTTTAAAAGCTTCTTTGAATATCTCTGTGGTGTGCATCTCAGTATCTCTGCCTGTCTACATTCAGGGCGAGAAAACCTGAGCAGATTTTGAGGTGACAAACACAGTAAATTCATGTAGGCAATGCTGTCTGCCCCTGGGGCTAAATAAAGCCCTGGGAAACCCATCTCAACAGGGGACTTTGGGTCTCAGTTTAAGATTCAGACAGTAATCAAGAGCATCTACTTCTAATGCTGCCTGAGTCTCTAGTTTCTTGAGACAGAAATTGCCTGAGTGCTCAAACGTGGATTTAGCTGTCCTGTTGAGGAGATAATGTTCATCTTCCAGCTGAGTTTTCTTGCTATATGACTTTAGATAGATAGGTTTCCAATTCCACTTAAATCCCTAAAGAAGTTTGCAATGAAGGTCATTGTGCTGATCCACACAAGTAACTGCACCAGACAGTGGGTGGTAGAAAACAGCAGCAAAAGTGACTTTTACAAACATCCCAGTGTCATTTTTGCCCAGCAGACTCTTCCTGCTCTGAAAGAATTTGATTCCCATACACCAGGAGAAAGGCTTTCACATGATGTCTGTGGCATATCATAGCCATGTAAATTCACAATCCTCCTGTTGAAGTTATTGTAATGTATTGGGGAAAGTAAGGTCCCAAGTAAGGAGGGCTAGCAAAATAGATGCAGATGTAAAATGCAACCAGGCATGAGTTCAGTAGCTGAGTTCTTCTCTCAACAAAAGCAAGTGGTCTTTGCACACTTACCTTTATTCCCTGTGAATCTTTAATTTCCAGCTGTGATTTTGCTGAGATTCAACCAGACAGATGAAGAGTCTTCTCCATTTTTTTCACCATGCTTTACAGTCTTGTCCTAAGGGTGTGCAGGACATGTAAGGTCAAATCAAGTCTTGGCTGAGGAAAGTCTGTGATCTAATTGTTTCTTAATGTTTTCCAGTATAGCAGCAGATGAAATATAGGAAAAAATCTCATTTTGAGGCAGTGACTCTGTTAAATGGCTGAGCTTGCTCGTTTTACTTCAAATAAGTCCAGAAAACTTTTTTAACTTTCAAGCAAGACAACCAGGGAAAAGAAAAAAAAAAAAAAAAGGCAGAAAACCATTTCAAGTGTTGCCATGACAAGCAGAAGGGGCTGCCCTTAATGAAAGGCTGCATTATTCCTTCTGGAAAAAATACCCATCTGATCTGTCATCAGAGCACAGCAACAAAACATTTATTTCCTTTCTCTAAAATGTCAGGGACAGAGCATCAGCTGTAAACACCAAAATCAGTGGAAAGGTATCAGCTTAAAATTCATCCAAGAGTCAGGTCCTTTATTAGAAGTATTTTTGGAGCTCTCTTTTTTTGCAGTTATGTTTCAGAAAAACTGGTAACTTGGGGTTAATGTTCTGTCAAAAAGCTATCATTTTCCTGCTCCCACCATCCTCCTTTGCAGTAGCATCCTGTCTTGCTGTACAAATGTCATTAGTTCCACAGGGAGCTCCAGACCTTTGAATGTCGGAGAAAACTCTATTATTTAGTCCTTCTATAAGATAATCTTTTCAAGTGCTGTTTTCTAGTGAGAATTCTAAAAGACGAACCTATAAAGAAAAGATGCCAGTTTTCAGTCACCCAGGAATTTTGTCAGCTAAGTGACTTTTACCTTTATCCACTGGGACATTGATTCTGGACAGAGATATCAAACTAACGAAACGTACAATTGCTCACAGAACGAACAAATCTTTGGGTTTATTTTCCTTTCTTTCCATATTTTAAAATTAGAAAAGCACCCAGTACCATAATCTGTCTATCTTTTCTGGGAAGAATATTACCAAGAACTGTTTTAAATATATTAACACAGAGCTGTAACCAAGTCTGTAGGATGAAACAGAAGGATTTCAAAGCAAGTTACACTTGCTTTTCTCTGTAAATAATACCAGCTATATCTGACAATTTTAAGCTTCACTCTGTCTGCAGCAAGCGTCCTCTCTGCAGGATGTGAATTACAATAACTTGCCTTTTCCAGATAAGAAGCCCTGAGACACATGTGTTTGCTCTTTTCCTCAGAGAAGTCCAGAAGGTGTATTGAAGAAAAGAATAATAAATAATGTTGTTGGTGCAAGAGAAGCAAGAAGCAGAGTAGAACATGACAACTCAGACATATATATGGATCTCCTTCCTGACGCTGGGCTGAAAAGTGTGTTGCACCTCCTGGCACAATCCAGAATAAAATAAACTTCTGGTTTAAAGTTGATGGCTAGATGAGACCTTGTTGTGGATTAACAGGCACGTTGTATCACATTGGAGTCTCTCTATCTGCCATGATTTAGTGTTGCCACTGCTTGTAAGACGTTCTGTCAGCATCCAGTGCTCTCAGCAGAGTTGAAGACACAGCAAAGGAAAGAACAGTAGAAGAGGACTGTGCACTGCAGACCTATCACTTCTCCTATGAGCTTATATTCTGACAGAAGTGTGGATATTCACTTCAAGGATCAGGAGATTCATTGCTGTAAGAATTTCTGCTTCTTTATTTTGAAAATCACTTGGTCTCTACTGCTTTACATTGTGGTCATCAAAAAGCAAGGACATCTCAAAGGCAAAAATGCCAGGACAATGCATCCTAAATTTAATCTAATTTAGTTTTTACAAAGTCATTTTTTATGAAGTTTTGTGTAAGACATTTATAACTTTTTATAAGACATTTATAATTTTATAAGTTTTTTATAAAGACATTTGTCTTTCTTATAGCTAAAATATACTTTCTGGAGTCTGCAGTTTCATCAAGTGGACTCAAAATAGTAATATATATATATATATATATAAAACATATAATATATGAAGTTTGAATAAGCTTTTTTATATCTAGGCCCTGATAGTTATGTTACATTTACTTAGTACCAACAGGGAATGAAGTACACCAGGAGACCAGACCCTCTAGAAGGTCTACAGTGTTTTGGAAAGGTTTATATTGTTTTCTGTGGAAAAGAAATGGGAAGAGCAAAATCTGTTCCTTACAGCTGCTAAGACAAAATGGCCTTAAATACTTTTTGGGGGATATTTTTTATCACATAGCTTTCACCCAGATATATTTCATATTATCACCTGAAGATAAAGTTTCTTTAGAGATAATAGATCATGTTTGACTATATGAAAATCAGAAAAACTGAAAGTTAACATGTGACAGTTCACAGCCTTGTCCTAATATGAATTACTGTGTTGCTGAATGTGATGGAATAAAAGGGAAGACAACCTCAAACATACAAACCAAACCAACTTCTTTTTTTTTTTTTTTTTCTTTTTTTTTTTTTAATTTACTAATACATATGTTTTGCCATTCTATCTCCTTTTAATTGTGGGGTTACTGAAAACCATTGAAGCATCGAGTGGTTTGAGTTGGAAGGGTCATTAATAATCACGTAATTCCAACCCCCCTGCCATGGGCAGGAACACCTTGTGTTAGACCAGACTGCAGAAAGCCCCATCCAACCTGGCTGTTAGTGCTTCCAGGGAGGGGGCATCCAGAGCTTCTCTGAGCAACCTATCTAATCTAAATCTACCTTCTTTCAGTATGAAACAGTTTCCCCTCATCCAGTCACTACATGCCCTTTTAAAATTCCCTCCCCAGTTTTCTTGTAGGTCCCCTTAAGTTGTTGGAAGGCTGCTATGTGGTCTCCCTGGAGCCTTGTCTCTGGAGCTGAACAAGCCAAACTCTCCCCATATTTGCTTCTTCATTGATTACTTTGTATGTTAAAATTTTCCACTATCCTTCATTATTCCATTGTTGCCTCTTATTTGTGCTCCCCTGTTTGTAATTTAGAATTTTTAGAGGTTGCACTTTGATTTTCTCAGAGTCACCAGGACATAATATGTTCAGTATCTATTCTTATATATTACAAAATGAGTTCCTAAATTATTCTGCTTCAGATTACTTTTCACAGATGTCTGTGGAAGTAATTATCTCATATAGAAAAAGGCTTAGTTAATCAGACAGACTGGTTCTGTTTTCTGTTTGAGTTTTACCATGAAGTTCATCCAAGTATCTACGTCTTTTGAAATTATGAGTTATACCAAAAATACTACATGTTATGAAGACTAAATATATATTACAAATGAGATTAAATTTAAAAAGAAAAAAAAGAAACAAACATATGTTTCCTAAATCCCTATAAATATAAAACAAATTCCTTTATCACAAAAGTCCTTAATTTTGCCAAATTTTCTCTTAGGAGCAAGCTAAGGAGATTTTTCTTGTGAGCTATTCTGTTTGATCTGCAGTAAATTTGCTGTAATTTACCACTTTACCTGGAGCCAAGAGGATATAGGTGAATTATTCCAAATACAGAAATGGATGAGTATTCTCCAAAGGCAGAATAGCAATGTCATTTGGATAAATCAAAAGTCTTGTGTCTAATACTCAAGAGAGAGAGATTCCATAATTCAGTACAATTGTTCTGTGTTCTTGAACATGCAGGTTGACTGAAAATCATTACTGCCCACTTTAAAAGTTTTCTTTCCCAAGATAAGTGTTTTGTAGTAGAATTTAATGATAAATATTTGTTTAAAATGTTTAACATAACTGTTCATTTGATTGTTCCTTTGATAGATTTTTATTTATTATAAAAATGCCCCATGAGGTCCAGCAAATCTCAAATAAATATCTAGAATGAAAAATTTTGGCTAAAAGCATTCAAAGGCATTTAGTTTAAAAGGCATGCTAACTCTCTGCATATCCTGAAAGAAATGATACTCAAAGTTCAGGAAGCCAATGTTTTCTATTTTCCGTTGGTGTGAGAATTCTTTCTGTACCTTGATAGGCTCAGTTGTAAATTAATTCTGTCAAGTTTCCCTATTTGTTTCTTGATGAGGGGGAATTCTCCTGGATTGTTTGTAGCACCTTATAGCCTGAATAAAATTTACAATTATTCTTGTGGCAAAATAAAAATAAAAATGAGCTTATTTGTTTCTATCCAGTTTTTCTCCTAATTCAACCTGCTAATGATCCTTTTGGAAGATATGAGACTGTAGAGGAAAATGTTGATATAATTACTGTTACAAACACTTTGCTTGCTTGTACCATAACATTAACAGACTGTAACATTGATGCTGTGTTAGTTACACGTAATAGATGTACTGTACAATAATATGTCACGCTACTTTTATTTTACAATTATCCATTGATAGGCTGATCCAAAAATAAATCAGTGACATACTCTTATCAGACAAAATCAAAATATTCTCATCTACAGTTCCAAGAGAAGCTGAAAAAAGCAAAACAAATGCTACTCATGAACTGGACCCATGAAGGACCACCAGTAACACTGTCTCAAGTTTTCCATCTCCTTTCTCACCATATGTGTTGTCACTTCCTATGCTACTGCCCATGAGGGCTCCATTCAGCTATCTCATGACCTCAGCAATGTGACTTCACCGAACTTTAATATTAAAAATCATAATAAATAAATCCTCTAACAAACAAGAACCCATGGTTTACTAGTTAATACATCATTACATACCTTTTTTTTTTCTTTCAACAAAAAATCAGTTTAGTTCTATAATATTTCTATTGTCTTCCATATTTGCTTCTTCTCTACTTTCATCCCACTAAGTCTTCTTGTGCATTGCTCTTTAAAACTGGTTTGTTTTACCTTTGTCTACCAGTGCAACCACAAGTTCTCATGTGAACTTTTCTGTCTGATGTACAAATGTGGAGTAGAACTGACTTTTAAGAAAATCCTATAGTAGCTAAAACTACCAAAATGGGAAAATGCTTTTTCTTCTAGCTTCACTGCTGGGTAATGCTCTGCAGACTGGCCCACCAGCCTGAGATGAACAACAGGAATGGACCACGGACAGGTACTTCTTCTGCTTTGTTTGTTTACATTTTATGCTAAACTATAGGTTTGAATTTAACTGTGGTGATTTATAAACATTTCTGTAGCTGGACCACAAACTTTTTAATTATAAAGTTACTTTTAATAATTAAAAAAAAAAAAAAAAAAAAAAAAAAGCTTCCTGGAGAGGGAAATGGAGAGGGAAGTGCTGATACTTCCTGGTAGCTAGTGATGGGAAGCATGGGAATGGCTCAAGCTGCATCAGGGCAGAATTAGGCTGGATATTATGAAGCATTTCTGTAGTAAGAGGGTGGTAAATCACTGTAACAGACTTCCTAGAGAGGTGGTTGATGCCTCAAGCTTATCAATGTCTAAGAGGCATTTTGACAATGCCCTTAATAGCATGCTGTATCTATTCAACCCTGAATTGGCCAGGCAGCTGTACATTCCTTTCAATTGGAATAGTCTTGTCTCTTCTTCTTCTTATTCCTATTCCTCTTTCCCCTATTCCTCCCCTGTCTTTCTCTTCCTCTCCTTCTCCCTTTCCCTCTTAAATGATTCCATTATGGGCTCTGCACAGTATTCTGTGTGGATTCGAGATTTGCTTCATGCTGGACAACTTGCCATTCCCAGTATCTGAAAGGGTGTAAAATTATTTGTACTACCCTCTTTCTTTATACTAACAGCTATAATTAATAGCATTTAAAATTATAATTTACAGTTGGGAAACTTTTCTCACTGGAATCACAATGGACTAGAACATCCTGCATCCCATACAACATATTAGAGGTGGTTGTGCTTAAGGACAGTAAGCACAAAGTTTTACATCCCCAAACAGGTGAAATATCAGTGGTTTGCCATTCCAGTATCCAGCATATGGAATTTCCATTATGTTTCTGAATGTGAAGAACAACAAGAAAGATATTCATCTAATATGAGTAACTATATCCAGACCTGGAATTATCTTCTTTGCTGTATATTTTATAATGGAAAAATACTTCTACTTTTTTGATCAAAAAATTATCATCGAATATGCTGAAGTGAATGCCTCAAAGAAGTTCCTGAGCAACCTATTGATAAGGAGTTTTCCACATAGGACTAGAAAATTTAGTCGGCTGATTTGAATTGAGTTAGCTAATATATAATTTTTTCCTGTAACAGAAATAAAGTATAAATTTGTACTCTTGAAGATCATTCATATTGTGAAAAGCTGTCTTAGGTAGCTACAGGACAAAGAACTAGGGGTCCCGAAGAACTAGAGTACTTTCACAGTTACTTGCTAGAGCTTAAGGAAAAATGTCCTCTTGACAGATTGAGTAACATGGTGACAGAAAGCATTGCTGTGTACTAAAGTCATGACATCTACATAGTGGAAAATTGTTGGATCACCTTTACTGAAGTGTTACTGTGGCAGATCTTTGGGGGGATTTGTTTTTTTCTTTTTCAAGTATAGACTTGTATTATACTCACAGGTATTTCTGTTCAAACAGAGGACTGGTGATATAGATCACAGACCCCAGAATTTTTGTAATCTTAAAACCAGATGAAGTGAAAGTGAGAGAAGACAAATACATAAATTTATTGTTCAAAGTAAAATGAAATGATTTAGACTAAATCTAAGAGTGATGTTTGCACAAAATTAAGACATCAAGAAAAATTTCCTTTCGTAGAAACCATGAGAATTTAACTGTTTCTCTAGATTTCTAGCATCACCCAGAAGTAGTCATCTTCTGACCTCCTGCTTACAGATGATTTTTCTTCCTGTTTGGCTGTATCTTCTGTGGTGATAACACAAGCAAAGCCCTTTAGACACCAGTGGTCATGCTGGCACTGTCACAAAATTGTATAAATGGAATCCTTGCAAGCTTTAAGTAAAAAAGTAAATCAAGTTATCAGTAAGGACAGAATAAAAAAACCTATGTACCAGCACATGGAATACTGATTAAAGGATCGGGGTGTTTCAAGGCAGCTATGGGAGAAATGGAAAGGTCAAAGGGAAAGCAATTAAAATGGTTGGAAATATCTCACTTGCAAAGGGATGCCAGCCTGCCAGACTGTGAGTCTTGTAATACTCTCAGGCTTACTTGGGGCTAGAGATCACACAAACTAATCTGTAAAAGAACAGATGAATGTCTGGCGACAAGCTAGCATTAATTTTCATAGCATCACCATCAATCTTCAGTCAGGAGATGATGTGGTTTCATTCCTTTTCTGTAAGACTCCTGAGCTCAGACTCTCAAGACCCCAAAGCAGCCATAGGCATCTGTATATACACATGTAGAAAAAAATGTGTATGTTCCAGGTGACTGCAGCTGGAATTTTTAAGATCTAGTCAAATGGGGTTATTATTTTTATGAACACAGAACATCAAGGAATCACCGAGATTAAATAATACAAGTAACAATTTATTCTGCCCAAACAAGCAGTGTCATGTGGGAAATAATCATAAATCAGTATTATTTTTTTTGCTTCTGACTAATTAGCTCTCCACACTTTCAGTTAAAGTGTCATGAGTGTAACAGATACAAATGCCTGGCAGGTATTCAGGAATAACCCTTACTTTATTATGCTTTCTGTCCAGTGATAATTTCTTCCTTTGGAGAGGTGAACTGTACCACCTCAAGTGACAGAGCCACATTACCATATTCCATTTTGTAGCACATATACCATTATTCAAATGGAGGAAAAACATCAATATTATTAAACATTAAAATATTACTGAGGTGTCAAGGTGTGAAAAGTAGAGTGATGGGAAAAAATGAAAAGTGGGAAACCTTAACTCATAGTGAGCTGTGCCTGACCCAGCACATCTTTGATGGGTGCCTTTGATTAGGAAGGGAGGTTGATGTAAGATGTCTAGCTGAACAAAACATTTTTTAAGATTTTTAGTGTGTTCACTGTCTAAAATTTGTTAGTTCACTTAAATACCTCCGACCGCACTTGACCAATCTTTCTAGTTACCATTTGAAGTTATTTTTAATGGAATTAATATGTATGATTTATGTATTTGAGGCATAAATTTTAGAATTTTTTTTTAGTAGGGATAAGGAACTTGTCTTCATGATGAAGTGAAAAGTAATGTATCACTGTTATCAAAAAGGAAAAAATTGCAGGTTAGAAGAAAGGAAGAGATTAAACTACCATGGCTAAGAAAATAAGGAAAAGGACAGGGAAAACACAGAAGATTCATTATCCAGCAGGGAATAAAGTGTCTGTTTGGATGGCAGCTAACAGTAGTAACTCTAATAGATAAAGCTAGGGAAACAATAAAAAGGTATGTTAGTCTGAAACTCAATTGCTGCAAAGTGTTTATTATGCATATAGTGAGGTGACTAAACTTTAAATATCTATGAGCATCATAAAATAATCACAAAATCACAGAATTCTCACAGTTGGAAAAGAACTCTAAGATCACTGTGTCCAACCACCACCATTTCCCCCAGTAAAACAAATAAAATATATATATATTAAGATCTGTATCACCCTGCCCACTAAAGCCTGTCCTGAAGTGTCTCATCTACATGTTTTTTAAATATTTCCAAGGATGGCGATTCCATGATCTCTCTCAGTACTCTGTTCCAGTGCCCAACTACTCTCTCAGTAACAAAATTCTTCCTAGTATGTAGCCTAAAGTTCCCCTGGTGAAACTACTGGCCGTTTCCCCTGGTCCAATCATTATTCACTTAGGAGAAGAGGCCAGCACCCACCTCCCTACAGCCTACTTCCAGGTAGATGTAGAGAGTGATAAGGTTTTCCCTTGGTCTCATCTTCTTGAAACTAAACATTCCTAATTCCCTCAACCTCTCCTCATTGGACTTGTTCTCCAGACCCTTCACCATCTTGGTTGCCCTTCTCTGAACTCGTTCCAGCAACTCAATGTCTTTCTTGTAGGGAGGGTCCCAGAAGTGAAAATAAAACACAAGGTGCAGCTTGACCAGTTCTGAGGATAGGGGGACAATCACTGCCCTAGTCCTGCTGGCCACACTATTTCTGATATAAACCAGGATGCTGTTGGCCTTGGCCACCTGGGCACACTGCTGACTCATATTCATCCAGGTGTCAACCAGCACCTCCAGGTCCTTTTCTGATTGGCAGCTTTCCTGCCACTCCTCCCCAAGACTATAGCATTGCATGAGGTTTTTGTGACTGAATATGTCATGTCATGCAGAACCTGGCACTTGGCCTTGTTAAACCCCATTTTAATAATAAGTTAGAATGAAAAGTGTAAATGGAATATGAATAAAAAGTAGTAACTTTTAAGATGGGAAGATGATTTCCTCAGTTCAGCAGTATTGAATAACAGTAACAGCAGTACTGACAACTTGGTTGTGGGAGTTTGTAGAGGGATAAAGACAGGTTGCTTTGTTTTCATGATTCACATGAGATAATTCATCTAGATTGTCTGCTTTTAATATCAAAACAAGAGCAAAATAAATATATTGGTTCAAGCAGGGAAAAAAAAAAAAACAAAGCAAGACAAACCAATGATTAAATGTTGTACTGGAAAGATTTGGACAATCATCATAGTTAACCAGTTAGTGTGATCTGTCATGGAAATAAGTGTCT
This sequence comes from Heliangelus exortis, assembly GCF_036169615.1. Classification (NCBI taxonomy): domain Eukaryota; kingdom Metazoa; phylum Chordata; class Aves; order Apodiformes; family Trochilidae; genus Heliangelus; species Heliangelus exortis. The sequence goes on from NC_092422.1 coordinate 68,855,648, forward strand.
GACATTATATATGGATTGAGTGATGCAGTCTTGAAGCCAGATCTGCCTGTAACCTTAGAGTGTTAGATAACAAAATAAAAGAGGAATGGAGGTTGAAGTTAGAAAGCACAAATGGGACATTATCATAAAATCTTAACAAAAAATTACTTCAATAAGTAAAGAACATTATTGGAACCTGCAGTAAAGCCTTTCCTCACACCCCCTCCTCCCTTAATGCTGTTGAACTGAGAAATCACATCTCTTTAAATACACCATCTATTTCAGTGGCAAATTCTTTAGCCACATGCAGGAATCACTGCATGAATCTTATGTCTTGTGACAAAATAATTCCACTACTGTGTGTTCAACAGTTGTTCATATAGCAAATATACTAAAAAATACTTTTTTTTACAGTTGGGATATAATAGTTACATTTAATGAGAGATGTTTAAACACATTGTTTAAAATATTTTATGCAAACAGTGCAGTTTTCACAAAGACAGACTGAACTTGAACAAAAGCAACAACTGTCACTGAGACTTCACTTTCCTAATGTCCTGTGAAAAGCATCCTTCAGACAATATGTCATTCTGAAGAATTATACTGTTCCATAACTCTAATCTATAGAAACGACCACAGGATTTACTTTTCTTTGTAATTATTGTTTCTTGAGATTAAACCATTACATACCCATTACTTCAAGCATAAAGTATTATGGAAGGTGATGCTTCTGTCTTCATCCTGGCCTTTGATAATATATATTTTAAAGATGCAATAACTCTACTTGTAATCTCTCTAGACAAAACCTCTGTATGTATAGGAGAAACAAAGAATTTTTTTCTGAGTTGTATATTGGTTAAACAGTTTCAATAAGTCAGAAATCATATTGTCACTTGCCATGAGATGGTCTTGGCCAGTGATTCATTATTTGGATCACTGAAGAAACTACTCAATTCAACAGAGACATTTAGTTATAAATTCTTATTTATTCTCCTTACTCAATTTCTTTTCAGTAGAGTACCCAAACAGAAATTCTGTGATTAATAACTTTATGGCTATAGACTGAAATAGCTAGTTGAAGGATATTTTTAGGTTACTTTCAGTGGTTGACACCTAAAGATTTTAATCCCTTTGAGAAAAGAAAGTAAACAGTTGCTTTCCTCTCTTCTTGTGTATTTCATTAGGTTACTCTGAGGAACTTTCTCTATTGCATGATACATGATCTTAAGAAGATTATGTATCAGAAGAAGGTCATTTTTTTACAGGAGGTGAAAAATACCAGCAATATGAAGTTGTTTTTATTTTGCTTCAAAAATTTAGTCTAGCTTAGTAATTTTCAATAATGACTTCACGAGAAGAAAATCCCAGACCTCTTAGGAAGATTAAAAGTTGTTTTTCTCTCTTGTTTTTCTCTCTTTCATTCATGATCATTGGACCCTCTCTTGACATTTAGAACAAGAGTTTTGGAACAATTGCATTTCGTGTCTTAGCAGAGATGATTTGTCTGGAATCATGCCATAATGTAAATGACATGCATCATCAAGAAAACAATTTATTTTTTTTCCACTAATATGATCTATTTCAAAATTCCATATGATTTTCTCTGCATTTAAATGTTAATATATGAGGATACCAGTTAATAGTATTGACCGGTATTTTTTTTGATTTTGCTTCCTTGAGAATCCATATACCATTACAGTGAAGTACTGATATCTGCCTGAAGCAAAATCAAGCTAATTGATTTCACAAACCACAGAATCTTTCATGATGTTAATACATTACTAATTGAAGGAGTGGTTAAATAAATGAACCTCACAGTAAACCTGAGAGCTCAATACACTTGAAACCAAAAGTTTTGGCAAAAGAAACTGCACCAGCAAATTTAGCTTTAATGCTAATATACATTATATATGATCTTGGGCAGCATAAAGAACACAGCGTTGTCTCAAAGTCAAAAATGCTCTTTCCTCCCCCCCCCAAAGTCAATGGAAATACACAAAGTATTGTGCTAGATTTCCTAAAGTTTGAACAGAAACAACAGAAAACTTAGGTGAAAGGGGCTGTAGAACTCTACCAGCTCCTCAGTGTGCATGTAGAGGTGCAACATTTCTTGCTGTGTAACTCATGTCTGCCACCAGCTCTTGATGCCTCTCTTGCATATGCATGGATCCTGCATCCTCAGACCAATATCCAAGTAGACATTGTCATGCTTCCCTCCCAGCTAATCTCATGAAAGTCAGGGGAATCAAGATTAAGTACTGTCTGACATAGAACAATGGTTTCACAGATTTCCCCACCACCGCCACCCCTTGTTCTAATACAATATTCCTTTGAAAGCTTGTTCTAAAGATGCAGCACTTTCTGTTCTGCCACATGCCAGTATGTTACCTTAGCTAATATTTGGTAAGTAGGGACAATGTATGAGAACCTGAGGAGATTCTCATAGTCACTTTAACACAAAACCAGATAAATGACCATGAAAAGCCCGTGATGAAGGAGTAACTTCTGTGTCTTTCCTGTTCTTGTTGTCTGCACACTAATTCTATCACTTGGTCACAAAAATCAGAAAGTTTGTTTTTAAACATCCTGTAACCTTCATTGTTGCCTAGAGTAGCAGTGAGGAAGTTGACAAATTGCTGGATCCGATTTGTAGTCAGCAAAACTCCTTTTATGTCTCATTCTCTGCCAGAAAAGAAAAGGAAGCTACTCAGTCAAGAAGATATAGCACTCTTTTCAGAAAAAACAGGAAAAGAAGTTGGAGACAAAAGGAGCTGATTGCAGGAGTTTGTTACTCTTGAGTAAGTGAGTACAGACTGAAGTAAGATAGAGCTCAGAATAGTCAAGGCATGGGAAGAAGAATCATAAAAAGCACTACTTACATTGATAAAAAAAACCCTCTACAATTCACGTCAATTTTTCTTGATGCAAAAGTAAGTCTATTCTTGTCTTCTAAATACTGTGTGATTTTTTAAATCAAACTCTCATGTAATTTTTTTTTCTTTTTTTCTTTTTATTATCAAGTGAAAGAAAAATCTGGTAAAATACCATTCATGCCTTGCTGACTTTTTTTTCATTTTTCTTTCCTTTTTGTGCCTTATAACTTTTCACATATCTTCCCAAACTTCAGAAGTATTAGGTACTGTTAAAATTACAGGTCATACTACATTCCTTGTAACACAAATACAATAGGGGATTCCTGTCCTTACTTCTTAAAACCTATGTTTATATTCAGGACAGAAATTGTCAAGGAATGGTCTTCACATCCCAAGGAAACTTGAACAGATACAGAAAGGTCCCCTCTAAATCTAGGAGGTGACATGAAAATTGTTTGTAGAATTAAAGAAAAGTGAACACAAGCGAACTGAGGCTAAAGGACTTTATGCACTTGTGTGTATGGCCCACAGCTTGTACCAGTGAAAAATTCTTCACTGAAAGGGTTGTCAAGCACTGGAGCAGGCAGCCCAGGGAAGTGGTGGAGTCACTGTCTCTGAATGTATTTTAAAAACTGTTTCTATGTGATGGTCCTGGATGTGTTTTAGTTATGAACATGACAGTGTTAGATTTAAACATGGACTTGATGATCTTCAAGGTTTTTTCCAACCTAAATGTTGCAATTATTTTATAATCCTATTCCCTGACCCCTCGTGTGCACGATTTGCTGCACTGAGATCTCTGCTGAAGTGACCTTTCCAATTAAAAGGCATAAAAATTCTGCAAGTGGTCAAGCCACTACGTGACAGCAGCTTTGCCTCTTCAGCTCTTGCTCTCACTAATTACCTCAGTCTGCTTGGGAGGCTGTCACAGCCAACCAAATATATTTATTTACCATTTTGTTCTTCCTTGATCTTCCTACCCTTTCCACAGGACTCAAATTTGGGGTTTTTTTTTGTTTTATTTTTGCTTTTTTATATATATTTTAAATGTTAGATACATCCCTGCATATAGCACACATGTTATTACCGTGGCTAAATTTCATGAAAGATTTCCCTTTCTGGAAAAAATATGTCAAGTATAGATATAGTTTTAAAGATATTATCTTTATTTTATATGCATGTTAGTACTTAGAAGTTTATAATATAAAATGTTATGAAATAAAGACTTACAAATATGAGCCATTTAGGCTAAATAGAGAAGATTTAGAAGTGATATACAACAAAATATTCAAGTGTATTAAAGACTTTAAGGAAGGAATGGCTGCCTGTTTACTGCATCTGTGAAAGACAGAACAAACAGTAAGCTGCTTAAATTGCTTTAAGTAAGATTTAGTCTTCATATCAGAGAACTTTTTTATGATTGTAAGATTAGGAGAACAATGGAATATCTTGCCTGGGGAAGGTATGAAATGTCACAAGAGTCTTTAGAAACTGCATGTAAAGTATCTGTTAGATATAACAAATATAGTTGTTAATTTCTTGAAGCAAACAGTGCACTGCTGACCTCCTGAAATCCCTTCCAGTTATTTATGTGTTATTCATGGGAGTGGGGGGAGACAGGATGGGGGCTTAAGGCCAAAAGGGATGGCCTCTGTCAGAAGCAGATAGAAGCTTTCCACACATACAACAGATTTTAGGCTCCTCCAAGAAGGATCTACTACTGGCCAAGGCTGATCCCATCACCTATGTTATAGCAACTCTGTGATAATTTTTAAAAAGATAAAAATTCTGCAGAGAAACAGCTGAGAGGAGTTAGAATAGATGAGAGAAGGAGCACTGTAAGCATCAAGGTCAGAGAAGAAGGAGAGGGAGGAGATTCTTTAGGTACTGGAGCAGATTCCCCTGCAGCCCCTGGAGAAGATCATGGCAGAGCAGATGGATGTTCCCTGAAGGAAGATGCAGCCTGGGAAGATTCCATGTCAGAGCAGGCAGCTGACAGGAACCTGTGACTCTGCAGAGAGGAGCACATGAAGGAAAAGGTTTCTGGGCAGGACCTGTGACTCTATGGTGGACCCATGTTAGAGCCATTCCTGAAGTACTGAATCCTGTGGATGCCGCAGCAGTTTGTGAAGAATTGCAGCCCATTCTTTACCCTTCTATTGATATTATTTAATCATGTACACTTTCACAAAAGGTTAAAGAGATCCTCTTCAGTAGTTCTTAGCTGTCGATTGATTCAGATTTTTCTTTTTTTTAATGTTATTCTGCATGACTGGTCAAGAATTTAAAGGAAATTTACACACTAAGGTTCACTTGTAAGCAGCTATTAACTAAACTGCTACCCTTCAAGAGTTAATCAGTTTTCTTTTGTTTAATGATTGACCTCCATTTAGATCTCTTTTTAATCTTTTTTAACGATTGTAATTTTACTGTGAAGTACAGTTTGGATCAGAACTGTTGACACCATATTACACTTTATCACTGTACTGAATACAGCTCATTTTCAGAATAGCCTCTTATGATTTTTTGAGAATTATATCTTAAGTATGAGTTCTAGAATCTCAGAGTAGCTTTAAAATGTTAGGCAATATTTTCACTTTGCTGTTTGGAAGTTTGGAATGGGTTGCCCAGGGCAGTGGTGGAGACACCTGGAACTGTTTAGGGAGAGACTGGATGTTGCACTTGGTGTCATGGTCTAGATGTTGTGGTGGTGTTAGGTCATAGGCTGGACTTGATGATCTCTGAGGTTCTTACCAGCCTCAATAATTCTGTGATTCTGTGAAATAACAGGGAAGGTGTACATCAGTATGCTATTTAAGGATATAGAAGGAGCTGGAATCAACAGATCTATGGAAACAAATCAACTGAAGAAAGCTTTACCTGAAATATATGCCAGTCTGAATTCCATCAATTTATGATGTAATGCAAGGAAATTTTCTGTAAAAAATTACAGAAACATTTTTTCTTATGAAAATCATTTAATTTACTGGATCTCTAGCATTTTACAGCTACTATGGGAAAGATAAAGTCCACTTGATGTACAGTGGAGCACAGCGGTTTCATAGGGAAGAGGGAATTCCAGTCTTGGAGGACACATATTTTGCTAGATTGATATAACCTCCAAAACTGGTTGGATAATGCTCCTCATCAGCAGCCATATTAAAAAATGGCACCAATACAAATGGCAGGGATGCTTCGCTATCCATCAGGAGTAAACATTTATGAATGAAATCTATTTGCTGGAAACAAGACAGTTTTATAGACAACCCATGTGAATGAACTGAACTGCATCCAAGAAATATCGGGCTCTTTTGGCATGAGTTTCTCTTTCCAGCAGAAACAACCCTGGAAATCTCCTAGTAACATTCGTAACTAATTGCTTAGCTTTCTAATTATCAATATTAGTTAATTACTTTGGCTGACAGCCAAGAGTCATTGTTTCTTTCATTCTGTACAGCGTTGTGTATTGAGTTGTACTTTTTCAAAACTGCCTAGCATGTCAAAATCCCATGAGAAGAGCAGCGCAATGGCCTCCTTCACCCTGAGCAACTTCACTGCAGGAACAAATATAATTTGTCTTTGTTCTTATAACAGTGTAAGAGTGTATAGCTATGAAATGGTGTCAAAGCTGTCGATATGACACTATTTTGTTATTTTCAGTTGAAAGACATGCCACATTTTACTTGTCTCTGCTTATTTTATTGACTATATGCCTTTTATAGGCCACCTAGGATATCGGACAGTAAATGTCTTTGAACAATCTTATCAATTCTTTTTATAACTCTAATGTGCTTCATAGCTGGAGGAATTCCAAACACCTTTCAGTTTCAAAATGAGATCTCCTTCCAACTTCAGAAGGAAGAAGATTTCCATATCTTAGTGTAATTTCTTTCTCAAAAAGTTGAATAAAACCATTCTTGTTTTACTGTCAGCTTAGGTATACAAGTATCCTAGAGTACCCAAAGCACACTACTAATCTTCTGTATCTTCTATATGTATACTAAATTTAATGCATGTAATTTTAGCTAACTTACTGATACTGGGTAATTTAAAAAAAGTTTTATACTATTTTGAGATTTTGGGAGACAGCTCAAGTGTGATCTTTTCCTTCACTCATATTGGTTACATTTTGGTGGTCTCTCTCTACATGTATAAACTTATCTATGTAAATCCTAACATGTGGAAATTTTAACAGACTTTAGAATTAAAAGTTTAATGACATGTCTGCTTAAGCCATTTTGTCTTTTCCTTACATATGGTTCTCTTGTGTACATTTATTTTTAACATATTCTTGTTGAGCAAATTCTTAGATTTTTTTGAAGAATAACTATTCTTGTTCCAACATTCTTTCACACTCTTTCTAAGATGGTTGGACAAGTAACAAGTGCATCAATAGAAGTAAATCAGAGTTGCTTATTTTCGTGAAGCATTGGTGATCCTGATGACATACTACCTGGAAATACAAACCAGGAAAATTCCTCAAGAACAGACATTTACAGACTTGTCTTCATCTGTTTTAAGCATGCCAGTCCTGTTGATTTCCTAGCTTAGATTTGATTTTTGTTTCTTTAAATATATAAAATAGCTTTTGTCTTGTTTTATATAAGAGTAAATGTTTTTAGAAAGAAACAGCAACTTCAAAAATTGTAGACAGATATTCCCAGTTCAATGGTTTCCTTCCAATACCTGAAATGGAGACATGAATTTCTGCATCACATCTTCAGAGAAGATACAGAAGGGACAGATGTTGAATTTTTTCCTTTCCAGGCCTTCCTTTGAACAGTTAAGGTGGCATTAATTTAATGTAGTATTAGATGATTAATTAACAGATTCTTGCTTCCAAATAAATCATTTTGAACTCACTTCATAGTAAGAAAAACTTAAGTTGTAAGCATCTTCAATAAGGTGAGACCAGTATTCATCTGTTGCGGCGAGCCTTCTTTCTTTCGGGGACTCAGTTCTTCTCCGGGAGCTCTTTCCTGCTGTTCCTCTCCTCAGGCGTCTTCATCTGCTTCTGACTGACTCTGCTTCTGGGAGCATGCCTTTTACCTAGCCCTTCAGCCCCACCCATTTCCGGCTGGGGCAGGCCCTAATTAGTGGGCACAGCTGGGCTTAAGCTCCCAGTTCATTATCAGTGACACCTGAGGACTTGTGGTCTTCTCTACATTTCCCCCCTTTTTGTTGTTTGTTAAAAAATAAACTTCATTTTTTTTTTTTTTTTTTAATAGGCCTTTTTAAACATTTCATTATCTTTCATTATTTTTCAACATTTACAACAATTTACAACTCATTTTTTTGAAACATTTTTACAATTCATTTTTAAAACATTTCAAACATTTTTACAATAATTTATAAAGTAGATGCTTCGGGCCCCGCGGGACACTCAGCTAAGAGCATCGAGGGGGCGCCAGATAAACATTTTTTCAATAAATATATTTCTCGAAGTAAACGCTTCGGGCCCCGCAGGACACTCAGCTAAGAGCATCGAGGGGGCGCCGGATAAACGTTTAATTATTTTCATTATTTTTCAATAAATATATATTTTTTTCTTAGCCTTTATGGAGGGAAAGTTCAGGCTCTTACCGGCCTTTTTGCTTTGGTCTTTATTATCAGCAGGAGATGAGGTCTCATAAGCACCAGCTCAGCTTTCGCTGGTACTCGCCACCTCGGAATGCCTGGCCATGCAGAGACTTCTCCGAGCATTCGGCGCACCAGTCTTATCGCGTGTCCCTAGGGCCCCGTTTTCAGGACTGCACTATCCCGTGTCCCTGGGGGCTCCGTTTCAGGACCGCGTTGTGTCTCCCTGGGAGGCTCCGTTTCAGGACCGCGTTATCGCGTGTCCCTGGGAGACTCCGTTTCAGGGGCCGCACTGACTTGATGCGCACTCAGAGCTCCGCTTCGGCTTCAGCATTCCTCGGGCTTGAGTTCCACGCGCCAACTTGCTGCGCCTTTCGAGCCTCATTCTTCTCTCCCGCCTGGCGCGCCATACCGGGCTGCTGTATCTTGCCGTGCTGGGCTTCTATTTTGAGCTTCTACACGCCGCCTTCCGCATTTAAGCTAGGCCTTGTGGAGCTTTTTCCCATGGTTGCGTTTTTGGAGCTCTTTCTAGAGCGTCCCGCACCACTGTGGTGTCTCCATCTGACGTGGTTGCGTATTTCGAAGCTCTTTTTATCGCCTTTCGCATTTAAGCCAGGCTTTGTAGAGCTTCCCGCAACCAACGTGGTCGTGTAGAGCTTCCTATATTACCTCAGTGTTCACGGCTGCTGTTGTTGCCCGCATTCTCCACCAGATGTTGCGGCGAGCCTTCTTTCGGGGACTCAGTTCTTCTCCGGGAGCTCTTTCCTGCTGTTCCTCTCCTCAGGCATCTTCATCTGCTTCTGACTGACTCTGCTTCTGGGAGCATGCCTTTTACCTAGCCCTTCAGCCCCGCCCATTTCCGGCTGGGGCAGGCCCTAATTAGTGGGCACAGCTGGGCTTAAGCTCCCAGTTCATTATCAGTGACACCTGAGGACTTGTGGTCTTCTCTACATTCATCTCTCTCCACTCACTAGAGAGAGACCTCTGATTGATTAACTGGACATATCCTTCTTCTAACATTTCTTTTTGGTCTACCCAAGCCAGTGAATTTCTGCCTAAAAATATGGCAAACCTGCAATAGAGTTTCACAAGCTTCCTTTATAACCTTTAAAATCTGTAAAAATGATCCAAATTTTACCAGGGATCCAAGTTCTTGCACCTGACTGTAATTAGTCCTTTAAACATTTTCTTAATACATAGTACAACTGCATTTTCTTGTGATGTCACAGCAACAAGGGTTGTATTTGGATTTAAATGTGTTGCTAATAAAACACTGCTCCACACAGGAACCTGGATATCAAGAAAACAAACAAACAAACAAACAAACCCCTATAATTCCTTTAGACATAGTTCTTAATGTGAGCTGACTTTAGTGCTTAAATAGTGAGCTAATTTTGCACACAAAAATGCTAATCAGTGGATGGCACAATATTTTACTGAAAGTGAAAAAAGGAAAACATGACCAAATAGATGTACCAGGCAGTACAAAATGCTTCCTTTTCCACGATCTGTATTAGTGAAGTAAACGCTGGCAAACTGCTGGCTTCCTCTCCTTGAAGTGATATCCTCTTAGCCAGGGACTTGCGTGATATTTCAAGACAACAAAGCCTGATCCAGACTGACAGTTCTGCTGAGACAGGAGATGCTTCCCCTCACCTGCTTCTCCTCTGCTTGATCCATCAGACTTTCCCGTGACCTCATTCTCATCCTGGTCTGTGTCTGCTTTGACCACCTGCTCAGAGCTTGCTGCATTCCTGTGAGCAGCAGTAGTTAACTGCTGCAATGTTCCTAAACATCCTTCTTTTATTAATTTTGTTTTTTGTTTTGTTTTGGTTTTTTTATTTAGTTTTTGTTTTGTTCTGGGTTTTCTTTTTTTTCCCTCAGGTTACAGTAAATGTATTATTTATGCCTAACACAATTTCTTGGAAACAGGAGAATCTTAGAGAATTCTTACTGTCTTGTACTGAAAGAACCTAAATGCCAGTCCCCCTTCAGAGCTCACCAAGATCTTAAAAAAAAAATAATAAAAATCTATGCTCTGTTTTCTTTCTGGTCTAGACTCTCAGTTCTCTGTTCCTCAGAAGGCCTCAGACATAAACACCGGCCAAGACTTTCAAACAGTAAGACAAATCCAATTTATAATATACCTCCCTTTTTAAATAGAAATGCACCCAAATATAATGAAAACAGCATACATAAAAACACAGTATTTCAGCCCTACCCATTGGTCTCTTTCAGTTTATTTGCCTTTCTCTCCAATGGATATCATCAGAGCTGAATTTCTTGGACTAAAAAAAAGAGTAGAGAAGGGTGTGTGGACAATCTTCTTTGTCTTTTGGGCTTTCATCTAAGGACTTAAATTTACTCCCTTCTTCACTCAAGGTTAAAACAAAAGTTCCTAGAAGAATCTCTAGATAGATGGTAGCCATTTCAACAAAAAGTGATGGATCAGTAAATTTTCTTTCTTTTTTTTTTTTCTTTTTCTTACCCATCTTATTCAGCACAGATTTATATTTTCAGTCATCCTTGAGAAGCAGCTGCTGCATTTGTGAAGACTGGGTGCATTCTTAAAACTACCAGTGTGCAAACAGCTTTTAATCTTGTAAAATTATGTTCCATGTATAACAGCATTTTAGTTGGCTTAAGTTAGGTTTTACATGGTTTTACCACTGGAGAAAGGGTCAGAATAATAGTAACCATGGGTATTAAATATAGGAATTAAATATAGGTATTTAATATAATATATAGGTATTAAATATAGTTATTAAACCTATGTTTTACATATATTTGGTTTTATATTACAAAACAGAGGAGATAGATGATGTATGTCACCTGTTATCAGCTTTGTCTTTAATGACATTTGCATGCCAGAATCAGGAAACTTTGCAGAATTCACCAATGTTATATTTTCAGATTAACTGCCATCTTTTGCCCAGAAGGGTAGTTCTGCTTGAAGATAAAATTTTGTGTGCACGTATGGTGAAAACGATTTTGAGTTATATTTTCTTTCCAAATGTAGCACTCTAAAACACAATCATGAAATAATAATTAGGCACATTTGTGTTTTACATTTTATTCCATGCTACCAAGCTTTGGAAGATGATCTTTAAGTAATAAGACCTTGCATTCCACAGGACTGTACCTTCATTTGAAATCAACAAATCTATTTCGACTACCCTTGTATTTTTCTTCAGGCTAATGCTATTTTTCTTTAACAGCACAGCAGTCACTGCTGCATTGAATCGGTACAACCGTAGGAAAATCAGTCACATTTGGATTGTAAAATAGCCAGATCAGACCTGATTGGGGTACTTAATTATCTGTAGATTGCTCTGGATGACAAAACAGTTTATCTTGTCATAGAAAAAGAAAGCTACAATTCTTTGCATATCTGTGATACTGTGCTGAGGGCAGAGTCACTGCCCTCTTTGTGAGAGCAAAAAATATTCCCTGTTCAAGGACAGTTTGCTTTTACTAGAGAGGAGCTGGCAGAATGACTCACAAATTACAGTCATGATGTTGCTTGCTCTCAACGTATTTGACACTGCAGAGGACTTGACAGTGATTCTTTCAGAAAGATATGTCACCCAAGTGAATTTGCCCAAAGTAAAGGCACTTATACACAATTATATTTATGCATCTATGACTGTATATATGTTTTTTTAAGATATTATTCCCTCTTGGAAAGCAGAAATGAATAATACGGAAAGAGAAAGGGAATAATTGTTCACTCACCAGTACCCCTAGATGTTTTGCTTAGCCCTTGAAAGCATCCTCAGAAAGTTTCTAGAGGCCATGCTAAATATTGAGAAATATTAATTTTTTTTTAAGTACTGTTTCTTTATTACAGCTTATTACAGCCAAGCAGTCATCTTTCAGAATAGCCTTCCTGTGTTGTTTTTCTAAAATATTTTCCATTAGCTTTCTTAAATGACTTTATGTCACAGCAACTTTTCAATAAAAATGTAGACTCTGAAGAGTTAGAATACCGATTTTTTTATTGACTTTGAATGTTCAAACCCAGATCTAGAAATACAAGGGGGACACATCCCACTTTAACCCTTCCCTCCAGAGGCTTAATGCATTTACCTGTTTGGAAGACTCAAGATGAATGATGTAAAAGCAGCCCCTTGAGTTGTACAAAATGCTGGGGATCTATATTATGTTCTTCTTAAACAGAATTAAAATTAATGGTAATACTATTTTTTTACTTCATATTAAGTTCTTCATCTTGACTGTGTTGGAAAAAATACATTGTGCCCTCCTCTTTCCTTCCCAAGAAGAAAAAGCCATTTGTGATATCAGAAGCTGTTCAAGGAGTACACTTTTGACTTGTTTTGACTTGTTTTGACTTCTACTTTTTAAATTGAAAGAACATATATAAATCTTGCAAAAAAAAATGGATAAGGTGAAAAACACAAGGCAAATATATACACTATTACTACATATATGCTACTATTATAAGTATTATATACTACTATTACTACAAAAACCACAGTGATCCTACAATGTGCATAATCAAAAATAGCATAAATCAGCAAATATAACTGGATAAGAAAAGGAATAGAGAGCCATTCTGACATTGGCAGAGTTTGGTTAAAATTGTCATCTTTACTGATTTACACAGGTTATTTTAGAGCTGGATGTCTTAAATACAGCATTTTAATTATTACAAATAAATATATATAAATATATACACAGATACTATTTTTCTCTCTGCCACTTCCTTTATGCTGTTGTTAAATGGCCTACAATTCCCAGTTATTGCAAAGAGGTATATTGCTCATTTGAAACAGAAATATTTTTTTCTTGTTGGCTAGTGATTTCAATACAGTTTTAATCTTATAATTAGCACATTTTTTTCTAAGAGCCTATTTCATATACTCCCTTCAAAACCTGTAAACATGGTTAAAATCTACAGCAGGCAGAAAAAATTTATTATTTCTATTGCTTTAATGGAATAGCACAGTGAAAAGATGCATTATATAAATTCGCATGTTTTTCCTCTCCCTCAGCCTTTAAACATATTTTATTTAAAGTGCTTATAATTCTTCCCACGTATTTCTTTGGCAGTCAAATACAATCTACCATTACCGAAAGTCACACAATGAGCAAAAGCAAAACAAGACCAAAATGGTTTGTGAGATACAACAGGAGGGCACAAACCCAGGCTTTTTTGACTTTTCAACATTCATAAATTGATCAAAACAATAAACTGCTGTTAATGAAAAATGCTTCTGAATAGATGCTGAAAGTGTTTTTTTTTTTCCCAAGATGTTTTTCTTTACAGAGCATATGAGGTGTGTTGCATAGTTTATAAAACGTGTTATCTAATTTATTTGTGCCATTGCTCTTATCCTTATGAACATAATTACCCAGTTAGACTGGGATAACACCAATCCCCCAGTTATCCTGAAATGTATTACTTAAAAACACTTCAGTAGTGCTATAAAATGAGTACTACCTACTGTACTTCCATTTATTTTTTTCCATATTTTTCCTACTTGATAGGAGTATGTCTAAAATCTATTACCCTGCTGATGCTTGGCATTGTGAGAGGCTGGGAATGTGAGGACAGATATTCATAACACTATTTAATTTTTAATATTTTTAATTTCTTATTTAATTTACTATTGATTAATTAATTAATTTTTAAATTTGAATTAAATTTATTAATTTATTTTTGTTTACTACAATAATTCATATTTAAATAAATTAATAATAAATATATTATAAGATTAATTACAATAAAATTATTTTTATTAGTGTTCATTAAAATTTTAAATAAATTAGTTTAATTTAATTAAAAAATTAATTTTTAA